>NC_134687.1:551539459-551839459 GCF_050947455.1 Rhinoderma darwinii
TCTATACACTACACTCTCTTTAGTGTAACCTGCAGCAGCAGAGCGCATGGAAGAGACTGTGATGAGCTCTGCTGCTGTCCGGACTATAGTGTGTGTGAGAGGCGCTCCAGTAGCAGAAGCGCAGGTCTGGCGCCCCCTCCCTGTCCCCTCGTCCACTGTACTATAACCGGCAGTAGCAGAGCACAGGGAGGAGAATGACAGCTTTGCTACAGGCCGGACTATAGTGTGAAAAAAAGAAGTGAAAAAAAAAATTGCTAGGAGTAATGTATTCACATAGAGGGACATAATAGCAGTTTAAATAGTTTTTTTTGGGCGAAAGTTTAGCTACGCTTTAAGGACAGAAAATGCATCACGCTGAAATAGCATAGTCCATCTTCACCAACCATTAGAATGTGGAAAACTTAACCAAATTCTCCCAATTTGTAAAAATCATGGGTCCAGCTAAATTTGACAATATATGGAACCTATGGCTCAGCTCCCCATCAACCAATTGAATCTTCCCCGGGCTTGAGAGCCACATAGCTGGAATTTATTTTAGGCACTGCTGCTGCGCTTACGCCCTTGTAACTACCACCATATTGTTGTTAATATACTAGCTGCCCCTTATAGCCCACTAAGCCAGTTTAAGTTGTTGCTGTTAGCGCAAATCTTTTGTAGAGCATCTAATATAGATCAGACGAATGGGCGATGATTCACCTCCTACAAGAGACACGGACCTATTAATGGTAACTGATTTTCATAGTATCTCCTTTTTAATCTGAGTGAGGCATGGAACACACCTATGTAGTGTTAAGGGGGTTTTACACAGGACGATTATCGGGCAGACGAGCATTCATAGAACACTCATTGCCGATAATTGCCCAGTGTAAACAGGGGAACGATCAGCAGATGAACGAGCAAACGATTGATCATCTGCTGGTCGTATCGTTTTAAAAAAGGAAAATATTATCGTTGTCGACAGCTCATCTCCCTGTGTAAACAGGGAGACGTGCTGCTGACATTATAATAACGTATGGGGACGAGTGATCGGAGTAACGACCAGGAGCAAGCGAGCGCCGATCAACGATGTCTCCTCGATCGGCGCTCGCTGCACCGGTTGCTTATCGGCCGGTGTCAAAGGGCCTTAATTCTACTGACTGTAATCCTATTCATAACATGTAATAGATTTACATGTTAATTTGTATCTTTGCTGTACTTGCACTGTTCCTTTTTTTTTTTACCTTTGTTAAAGTGAATAAATCAAGCTTAAAAAAAAATAAAGAAATAGAGTAGAAGCTGATTTCGGACTTCAAAATCAGCGCCAAATAACTCTGTGTGAACTGGGCCAAAAAGGCCTGGATTTCAGAGGCTGTTTTCTCTTGAAATCAGCCTCGTATTTTTCCGCCTGAACACATGCATTTTTTGAATGCGATTTTTCAATGTGGTTTAAAGAGCACCTCAACCACAATTTCTGAATTTATCCTGAGTATGGTACTACTTCTGTTACACACTGGACAATAGAAACATTGTCTCAGGGTTTTCAGAGCTGTACACTGTGGACCTGGCTATTATATGTGCATAGTTCACATTCCTGGCATACTTTCCTTTCTCACAAATTAACTCCCATCTTACTTTCATGCATTGAACATTAAATTGTACTATGAAGAGCTCATTAGGAAGGTACGTTTTGTTTGGATTAGGGCTTGTCCAAACGAAACGGAATTGCTGCAGAAAATTTCTGCAGCAATTCCGCAGGAAGTAGCAGAAGATCCGCTGCGGAAAATACGCACCATTTCCTGTGTTTTTTACTGCAGAAAATGTTGTGGATTTTGCTGCGTCTTTTTCAATGCTGGGAGATGGTGACATCTCCTCTGAAAAACGCAGCAATTCAGTCCACTCCCCGCATAAGGAATTGAGATCAAAAATACGCACCGCAGGTTAATTTCTGCTCAGAAATTTTACGTAGCGTGTGGATGAGATTTGTTAAATCTCACCCACTTTGTTGCTACTGTATTCTCCTGCGTGTTTTTCATCCGCAATTTCGGACAGAAAATACGCAGCAATTCCGTTACATGTGGACAAGCCCTTATATGTATTATGATTCACAAAACAGAAGTAAATAAAATGTTCTCTCAGGAAAGTAGCTTCATCCGCCAAATTGCTCTTGATCCGTTCCTGTTATCGATCACATCCAAGTTCATGAACTTGGATGTGATCGATAATAGCTGGAACCTGCGTTAGACCAGCGCTCCCCAAATCCATCAGACCCGCTGACCCGACAGATTCGACTTTGACCGCAAAAGAAAGCTTCTATGTATCCAGGATACATAGTCTGAGCTTTCCATCAGGGGAATCCATGAACGGAAACCAAACTGAAACAAACGGAAACCACAGGTTACCGTTTACATCACCATTGTTTTAATTGGTGATGGATCCGGTGCAAATGGTTACCGTTTGTCTCCGTTGTGTAAGGGTTCCGTTGTTTTGCGGAATCAATAGCGTAGTCGACTACGCTATTGATTCTGTCAAAACAACGGAACCCTTACACAACGGAGACAAACGGAAACCATTTGCAACGGATCCGTCACCATTGAAATCAATGATGATGAAAACGGAAACCTATGGTTTCAGTTTGTTTCAGTTTGGTTTCCGTTCATGGATTCCCCTGATGGAAAGCTCCAATGGAACCCATGAACAGAGCCCCGACGCATATGTGAACGAAGCCTAGCTTGTTTTTGTAGGGCGAGCTGTAGTTTTTACTGGTAGCATTTTGGGTTACATACAACTGTTCTTATCACATTTTATTCCTTTTTTGGAAACTAAGTTGACCAAAATACATCAATTCTGCTGTTTTTGGAATAGTTTGAACTTTTACAGACGTGGTAATACAAGTGATATTTTTTTTTCATCACTTTAGGTTAAAAATGTGTCAAGTTTTTTTTTTACATTTCTAAAAATGTTATTTAACTATTTTTTACTATTGTTAGATCACTGGTACAATACACTGCAATGCTTATGTATTGCAGTGTATTGTCATTTTTAAAGTCTCCTTTTAAGCCCTATCTCTTAATAGGAGCACCAAGATGGCAGACCTGGGGGTCTTCATTAGCCATTTACCACCCAATCCCCCCCCCCCTTTACCCGCTATTTTGGAATACTAGTTTAATATGCTGTTACTTATTATTGCTTCTGTTTGGATTTTCTGTATATTGTTTTATATGACTCTTTTACAATAAAATACGGTTTGAAAATAAACTCAAAAGAATGCATCATTTCTGCCTCCTCTGTGTTTTGGATCTACTCCTAGTTTTGGTCTACAAATACTGAAGCACGTGTTATAAGTAGATTTTGTTGCGAATTGCAATGCAGATTTACAGATTTAGCCTGGAGTTCATCTATTGCATTGCATGAGTGAAACCTGCTGCAAAAATCTGCACCTTGCCTAGAATCTGCTGCAGATTTATTACGCTGTTTGTGAATTGGACTTAAAATCCATCAACTTGCATTGTAGTATACGAAAATGCTGCAAAACAAATACATTGTGTGAATATATCCATACTGTCATGCAAGCATTGAATTATTAGCATGTTATAGCTTGTGGTATAGGAAGGTACTGATTTTCCTTGCGGATAGTAGGCAGTGCTCCCTGGGTTAAGTATGCAAGATAGCTCTCCTTTAGATGGGAGAAAACGGTCTCTAGTGCCACCTATAGGTGACTACCCTGTAATTCATTGTCCCACCCTTTATAGAGCCTTGAAACATTAACCCAAGTCATGTTTCAAGCCTCTATAAGGCCAGGTTTGTACATACGCAGATTTGATGAAGTTTTTTTTTGAGAAGATAGAAGTAAATCCAAAAGGAAGAAAGAAAAGACTGATGCCCACTCCCGTGTTTGGATAAAACACTGAGCAAAAAACTGCATCAAAAACGTCATCAAAATTCTGTCTGTGATCCTGGCCTTAAAGGGAATGTGTCGCTAGAAAAAAATGTTTGTTTGTTTTTTAGTTAAACTGTTAGTATCTAAATGATTACACATTGTTCTAATTTTTTTAATTTTTTCACAAGTCAGGAAATATTATAAATTAGATTCTAATTTATAAAATTTCCATGTGCTGGTCACTAGAGGGAGCAATTCCCAAAATTGCAGCATTGGCATGTGGTAAAGCAACCTCATTGCTTTATGCTGCAAAATTGGAGAAGACACACTCGCTCTAGTGTCCTCACACAATCCCCCCTCCTTTATCCTGGCTAGTGCCAGGAGAAAGGAGGGGGTTGAATGTTCAAACCTCCTACACTGTGTGCCGCCATTTTTTGAGCGAATGCACAGTGTAGGAGGATTAGATACAGTAGTAATCACACAGTATAACGCGAACATACACACACATCACATACACAAACATAACTTACCTGCTCCTGCCGCCGCCGCTGCCTCCGCTCCTAGTCCATGCTTCTGAACATATGAACGGAAGCCGCGACCAGAAGTAGTCATCTTACTGTCCGGCCGCGGCTTTCGGTCCACATGAGAATGGCGCCGGATGTCTCTCTGCCGAAGACCTTCCTTTTGGACTGTGTGGGAGCGGCGCATGCGCCGTTCCCACACAGACAGCGTACGCTATAGTGAATGGAACGGCTCCTGTTCGCATTCACTATGGGGATGTATGTGCCGTATTCCATCTCTGTATGTGTCGTTAATCGACACATACAGAGATGAAAAAAAAATGGCAGCCCCCATAGAGAAGTAAAAGAAAGAAAGAAGTAAAACACAAAAACACAAATAAATAAAATTTATTTTAATAACATACTAAAAGCAATAACATGTAAAAAAAAAAAAATTCGTGACACCTTCCCTTTAAGGGACAGACATTGGCTTACAGGGAGGACGCCGATAGGTGGCACTAGAGAGACAGTTTTCTTCCTACTTGGAAGAGAGCTATTTTGCATGCCATTGGTATAAAGATTTATAAACTAATGGTTGCAGCATAAATGATACAATCAGCCGATAAGCAAGTTTTCGCACATTCATCGGCTGATCGTTGCCCTGTTTACGTGGGGCAATGATCAGGAACGACCGTTCATATGAACACTTATTTGCCCGATCATTGGCTTTCGTGGCTACTTCATTGTTTGCCCTAGAACCTAGGAGATCCTGATCTATGTTTTCATTGTATCATCTAAAAATTGCTATAGATTTTGTGCCTGCTTATTCATGCAGTGAATCTTCCATACCACCCCATCCGAAAGGTAGTATATTGGATTGAGATCTGAAGGCCTCTGGACTACCCTGAACTCTTTGTCATGGTCGTGGAACCAGCTTTAGATTACATCTGCTTTGTGACATGGCACGTGATGGAAACAGAAACTGACAGTTTGTGAAAGTCAGAGCGCTTTGAAGTAAAGCATGGATGTAACTTCAAGCAGACTATTTCATAGATATGAGCATGCACCCTGTAATCTTGATGAAATTGTTCATAGAATTTTCAGGCCATGCTGAGATGTTGTAGTTTCTCAACAGATGGAGAGTCAGAGGTTGGAAGACAATACTATACACATTAAAAATTGGCACATACTTTAGTTTTCCCCTGTATACCAGGATTCGCAAACATGTCGATCCCCGATGATTTCCGAGTATATACCAGGACAAACAGCACTTTCAACTCCCGAGGACCCTGATGAAATTACAAAATGCGGTAGAGCTCGGGAGCCATTGGCTTCGTGCCCCACTGTTCACCCTTGTAGACCACAGAGCCCTTTAGGCCTGCTGCCTACGTATCAGCTTGTCTCCAGTACGGGCAGACGCGATTACGTCACCGCGCCTGCCTGGGCATCGTTCTGCAGACTGCTCAGGCTACAGGGCAGGCTGGTAGCCTGCACTGCTGTGCGAGACGTGCGAGTGGGATAAGGTGAGTATTTTTACTTTTTCTTTTGTTGATAGGCCAGGAGACAGCTTGGGGGGCACTATTACTTTATGGTGCACTTTGAGCAACACACGGGGGCACTATTAATGTTGAGGAATTATTTAATGTTACTTTGGCAAAATTATTTTGGGGGCACTTTTAATGTTGGGGGCAATATGGGAGCATTGCTTGGCACTGGAGCACTATGCTTAGGGGTCACTATTGGCACTATTACTATTGGGGGCACAATGTGGGCACTTACAGATGTATTCTGGTTATCACCTAGCCACTGGATGGGGGATAATAACTGTTAGATCGGTAGGGGTCTGACTATTGGGACCCCACCGATCGCCAGAATTGAGCGGAAGGGCGCATGCATGGCCGCTACTCCTTCAAACTCCTCCTCACTGTGGTCCTGTAATGATGAGGAACGGAGGCTTAGTGATCGTGGGGGTTCAACGATGGTCCCCAGCGATCAGATATTTATCCCCTATCCTGAGGATAGGGGATAAATGTACATTGTGGGAAAACCCCTTTAACTGCATACACTGGAAACAATGCGCTCAGATAACCTGGTGTCCCAATACATTCTTTCAGTGTAAGTGCCCTTGACGTGCCATATGTTTGTTTAATGTCCCATATGACTTAACAATAAAAGCTCTCTACTTCTGAATTTGGTGTGCAAATAAGATATTCAACTGAGGTGTTTAAGTTTTTGTTTTTTTAAATCAGTAAATCTGGCACTTCATTTTGTGATAAAGGATAAAGAAGTTGGTACTTATCACCAAAACATATACATGAGCTGCAAAGTAATGACCATTGTTTACCGTCTCCATGATTGTATTTAGCGGCTGCTAAGCGACAGGACTACAGGGCAGTGTGCCGTGTGACCGGAACTTCTGTTCAGCGCCTCTGTTTCCGCGGGAGCTTTGTTTGGTTACACACATGTGAAAGTGACAGGGACGCCGGTGTTTTGTGTGTACGGTATGTAGTACAGATGTCAGGCTGGGGTGTAAGGTGTGGGCGTCACGGGAGGCTTTTCATTCTTTCTTCTCCCATGTATTATAATCGATAAATTATAACAAGGAATGAGCACTTTATGTTCTATTCATTTTTAATACATACTTGGGCTGATTTAGTAGTACACGTGTATGGAGAGGTTTGGGCTTTGTAATAGCTGTAATTAAAGGAGTTGTCCATATACCCTGGTAGGGCCTATAAAGGCTATAGAAAATCATCCCCGACTTGATAGCCCTTTTATACATGCCCGAACAAAGTATTTGGTAACTGCAGCAACCTGGTGTTGCATTGTAGTGCATTCTCGCAATGTGGAATTGCGGCAAAACCTTATCCACATGTGCTGGGAAAAATCTGCACAGAGTTAAGACCATGCTGTGGATTTGTTGTGGAAATCTGTAGCAAAATCCATATGTGCCACATGCAGATCAGTGTGTTTGGTGCAGCTTTCTAAATACTTTTTATTAAAAACTATTTAGACTTTTTGATATACAGCTGCTTTGTATTCTGTAGCCTGACGGATTCAGGTCTCCATGCTAGATACAGCTGCTCTGTACACAGAATGCAAATAAGCTGTATCTCAAAAAGTCAAATTATTATAAGTATTTAGAAAATTGCATCAAAAACACTGCTAGACATTTTCATTAGAAACTAAACAAAATGATTTCAAATGTGTTCATAGCCTTTAACACATTGTGGCTGAAAACAGACGAAGGGGTGATTCACAGTATTGCAGCCTTCTCCCATTGAAGTGAATGGGAGAAAAGGCTGCAATACCTGTGAATCACCACTACTTCTGTGTCGATTTAGGGCAGGGGTCTCAAGCATGCGGCTCCTGGGGCTGTCATCTGCGGCCCGCGGGACACAGAGCCGCTAGACTCTGGAATTCCCTGACATCGCGGTCCACATATGAACAGCGATGTCTGGGGCTTCCACAGAGCCGGAGTCCCGTGCAGAGCGCTAGTATCGGCTCTGCTCCGGGACTCTGTGGAATTCCCTGACATCGCTGTCCATATATGGACAGTGTGTCAGGGTCTTCCCCAGAGTGGAGTCCCGAGCAGAGCACTAGTACAGGCTCTGCTCCGGGACTCTGTGGAATTCCTTGACATTGCTGTCCATATATGGACAGTGTGTCAGGGTCTTCCCCAGAGCGGAGTCCCGTGCAGAGCGCTAATATCGGCTCTGCTCCGGGACTCTGTGGAATTCCCTGACATCGCTGTCCATATATGGACGGTGTGTCAGGGTCTTCCCCAGAGCGGAGTCCCGGGCAGAGCGCTAGTACAGGCTCTGCTCCAGGACTCTGTGGAATTCCCTGACATCGCTGTCCATATATGGACAGTGTGTCATGGTCTTCCCCAGAGCGGAGACCCGAGCAGAGCGCTAGTATCGGCTCTGCTCTGGGACTCTGTCGAATTCCCTGACATCGGTGTCCATGTTTGGACACGCAATGTCTAGGGCTTCCCCAGAGCCGGAGTCCAGTGCAGAGCTCTAGTACAGGCTCTGCTCCGGGACTCTGTGGAAATCCCTGACATCGCTGTCCATATATAGACAGTGTGTCAGGGTCTTCCCCAGAGAGGAGTCCCGAGCAGAGCGCTAGTACAGGCTCTGCCCTGGGACTCTGTGGAATTCCCCAGATCAGGAGTCCCAGTGATGTCAGGACCACAGCTGGAGTCCCAGGAATTGCCTACTAGGCTCTGCCCGGGACTCCAGCTCTGGGGTTGCCCCTGACATCTCTTTCCATATAAAGTGATGTCAGGAGCAGTGCTGGAATCCCAGGCAGAGTGCTAGAAGCGGCTCTGCTCCCGGACTCCAGCTCTGGGCAAGCCCCTGACATCACTGAGGCAGCATCTGCGGAGGGCACTGAGGCAGCATCTGCGGAGGGCACTGAGGCAGCATCTGCGAAGGGCACAGTAATGCGGCCCGTCAACTTCCCATTTTTTCTATATGCGGCCCACTTACCCTGCCGAGTTTGAGACCGCTGATTTAGGGTATGTTCAAACGCAGAGTCAAAAACGTCTTAAAACACTGATTTTCAGACGTTTTGTATGCCACTCGCCTTTTCCGCTGCGTTTTTCACGGCCGTTTTTGGAGCTTTTTTCAATAGAGTCTATGGAAAACGGCTCCAAAAACGTCCCAAGAAGTGTCCTGCACTTCTTTTTCGTGGCCGTTTTTTTACGTGTAAAAAAATGCTGCGAAAAACGCTACGTCGAAACAACGCCGTTTTCCCATTGAACTCAATGGGCAGATGTTTGGAGGTGTTCTGCTTCCGGGTTTCGGGCGTTTACGGCCCGAAAAACGGCCGAAAATAGGCAGTGTAAACATACCCTTAGGCTGGATTCACACGAGCACATTACGTCCGTAATGAACGGAACGTATTTCGGCCGCAAGTCCCGGACCGAACACACATCATAGTTATGTACAATGCTAGGAGTCCCTGCCTCTCCGTGGAACTACTGTCCCGTACTGTAATCATGTTTTCAGTACGGGACAGTTGTCCCGTAGCGAGGCAGGGACTCCTAGCGTCGTACATGACTATGATGCTAGGAGCCCGGCTCCCTGCAGTGTGTTTGGTCCAGGGCTTGCGGCCGAAATACGTTCCGTCCATTACGGACGTAACATGCTCGTGTGAATCCAGCCTTAGAGTGAGCAAGTAGAGATGAAGGGGAAGCAGCGCTGCACATCCTTCAAAACAGCTGATTGGCGGGGGTCCTGGGATTTGTACCCCAAACAATCAGCTATTTATGGCTTCTCCTGAGGATAGGCTACAAATTTTTAAGGCCCGGAAAACCCCTTTAATGCAAATCTACCGTTGTGTCTACAGCGCCTATGCAAAATTTTGTCTCCTCGGTTACAGACTACAAACCGTCTGGTCCTGCAGTCATATTCTTATCAATCTGTTCCCTGCATCTTGCTAATCTAACAGGGTAAAGATGGTAGATAGTATGTCTGCAGGATCAGACTACACAGTGTTTATTTGTAGTCGGTAACCAGATAGGTCTGCATAGATGTAACAGTAATACCAAGACTTTTTACAAGGTTGCTTCTTTTCGTATTTTGGCTGTCTTTGGTACTTTAAAGCTGGACCCACATGTGCAGTTTCTGATGCAGTGTTTGGAGCCAAAGACACATGTAGATCCAAAAGGAAGGAACAGTATAAAGGAAAGGATCTACTTCTGTGTTTGGCTTCAAAAACTGCATAAAAAATGGCATGTGTGGTTCCAGCCTTACATGGGGAACTGTGTTTTTTATTATTATTATTATTAGTAGTATTTAATCAGTTCCTGTTTTCTTGATGTACCACTAACAGTTTGGCCAAGGACAATTATGACCTGATGAATCTGACAGATTTCAGACTAGTTAAAGAGGCTCTGTCACCACATTATAAGTGCCCTATCTTCTATATAAGGAGATCGGCGCTGTAATGTAGGTGACAGTAATGCTTTTTATTTCGAAAAACGATCTATTTTAAACCGCTTTATGCTAATGAGTTTCTTAATGCCCAAGTGGGCGTGTTTTTACGTTAGACCAAGTGGGCGTTGTACAGAGGAGTGTATGACGCTGACCAATCAGCGTCATACACTTCTCTCCATTCATTTACACTGCACTAGCGATATAGTTATGTGCAACTACATACACAAACACTAACATTACTGCAGTGTCCTGATAATGAATATACATTACCTCCAGCCAGGACGTGATGTTTATTCAGAATCCTGATACATTTGAATCTTTTCTGTGAGATTCCAGCAAGGCAAGTGTAATCTTGCAAGATTACGATGTAACCTGTCATTTCAAACGAGATTACGCTTGTCTTGCTGGAATCTCACAGAAAAGATTCAGACGTGTCAGGATTCTGAATAAACATCACGTCCAGGCTGGTAGTGATGTATATTCATAATCAGGACACTACAGTAATGTTAGTGTTTGTGTATGTGGCTGCACATAGCGATATAACTATATCGCTAGTGCTGTATAAATGAATGGAGAGAAGTGCATGACGCTGATTGGTCACTGATTGGTCAGCGTCATACACTCCTGTGTACAACGCCCACTTGGTCTAAAGTAAAACACGTCCACTTGGGCATTAGGAAACGAATTAGCATAAAGCTAAAAATCGCTCATAAAGTGGTTTAAAATAGATAGTTTTTCTAAATAAAAAGCATTACTGTCACCTACATTACCACGCCAATGTCCTTATCTAGGAGATAGGGCACTTATAATGTGGTGACAGAGCCTCTTTAAGCTTATACATGTAATTCAGGCACTTATCACCCCGGCAGCATTGCCTATAAGTGCCGTTTCAATGTTTTGCTTAGCAACGTTGAATTGCAGTGGATATAATTAGGCCTTTTTGGCATTGATCAACAAAAAGACTTTATTGTCAAAGTGAAAATAAATCCATAATAAGTACTGTACATTTATTACAATTATAAAAGGGGTATTCCCAAAATAGATAATTGTCTCTAGACCCTCTTCATTATCTCCTGAATGTCCCTCCTAGTTCTTTGGAGAAACCCCTAGCTCGACTTTTTCGGCACTTTCTCACTGCCGCTAAAACCTTGATTGCTTGGCAGTGGAGACAGACTGTCCCTCCTTCTCACATCGACTTACTGACTAGAATTAGGGAAATTCGCACTATGGAGTATATGACAGCCTCAATTGACAATACGCTGGAGAGATTTAGAGTGGTGTGGGATAAGTATTGGATACCAATATCTCAGGGTTAGACCGTGGATTGATCTCTGATTGTCCCTTTTTTTTTGTTTTCTCCCCCCCTCTTTTTTGTCTTTTCCCCGGTGTTTTGTCTGTTTGGATTTTCTGCTATGTCAAATGGACTGCATGACTTGCCCATGCGTCCTTATGTCATGTGTGTATTTTGAAAACTTTCAATAAAAATACAGTTGAAACCAAAATAGATAATTGTCACCTATCCAGCGATCACGAGAGCAGAGGTCCTGTCTTGAGGAGGACATTGAATGGAGCGGCAGTCAAGCATGTTTATGTTCAAAATCTATGGCAATGACGAAAACAATCAAGCACATTTTTCGGCAGTCCCATAGACACTAAAAGGAGCGGCTGGCTCCTATCAAGTTCCCCCTCACTATGAGGAGCTCAGGACTCGTGTTCGGTGTTGGTTCCAGCGGCGGGGCTCCCAGCAATCATACAATTGTTACCTATTCTGTGGACAGGTGGTAATTGTTTGATTTAAGCACAAAATCATTGATCGCATGACTTTATACCCCTCCTATTACTATGAGAGACCTAAATCATTGCAGCAAAAGTCACATAGAGAGAACCTTTTATAGAATTAAATATTTCAAGTGATTGCAGAATAAATATACTTGTATCTAGAAAGTCCAATTTCTTTTGATTTCCGTGCATAATTTGCATATAAATATAAAAACTAAATAAAAATAAGACTTCCAGCTCCACTCCTCATATTGCTACCCCAGGCAGCCAAGGTGTATGATCAGCGGAGACCTTATAAGTATTTACATTAGAATTTTAAGACCGGTTTAGTGCTTTTTACTTTACTTATATTTAAATTTTTTGGCTGGAGAACAAGTTGGATGACTGCACACGCCAAGTAAATAAGCTTTAAGAACTTTTATATGTAACTAGCGCTCACTTTGATTTACTGCTAGCACCGTATTGAACAGAATGAAGCCTTATTAATTACATGTTGTTTTGACCTAATATTGGTTTGCCCTTCATAGAAGATGATGTGGAATAAGATGATTAAATCACAGATTTTATACTCCTAGTGAAGTCGCCAGTATTTTCCTGGTTTAAAAATGGATGAAGAACCAGAAAGAACTAAGCGGTGGGAAGGTGGCTATGAGAGAACATGGTAAGGTGTTTTCATAATTGGATTTTATTTTATTATGTTCTTCTTCATTTTATTACAAATTCGTCATTTGTCTACTTAAGGGAGGTTCTCAAAGAAGATGAATCTGGATCACTAAAGGCTACAATTGATGAGATTTTGTTCAAGGATAAAAGGAAAAGGTAATGATAGGTTTAATAAACATCCACTTGTTAAACCCCATCTACATGCCATGAAAAGAAAATCCACCATAGATGGTAGACATAATGCAAATCTGCCCTCTCTGGTGCAAACTTTTACTGCAGAACTCACTCATTGCAATGCAAAGGTTGAAATCTGATGCAAAATCCACAGCGAAATTTTGGTGCAGATTTGCAGGCTAGTTCTGTAACTGAATTTTCTACCACGTATGAACTTGGGTGTAAGGCCCAGTTCACACAGAGTTTTGTTTTTTTTACGCAGAAACCGCGTTAGAATCCGCACCTAAGAACGGCTGAAATTGCCCCCCATTGATTTCAATGGCAGGCAGAAGCGTTTTTTTTTTTTTCCCGAGCAGCTTTTTGATGCTCGCGGAAAAAAGAGGCATGCTGCGGTTCCGCCTCTGACCTCCAATTGAAACTAATGTGAGGCAGAAAAAACTTTCTCGGCAGCATTTTTTTTCTCACGGCCATCAATGGCCGGGGGTGATAAACGCGGCAAAAAAGCGCAGGTAGGTGAAACTCTGCCTTAAATTTCCTGAAAGGATCACTCCACCTTTTTTTTTTTTTTGCCCCCTCTATTTGTATATTGGCGTTTCAGTGGGGTGCGGTGTGCAGAAATACTTACCGATCCCCGCATCTTGTCTTTTTCTGGTCCAGCGCCACTCACCTGATCTTCCCTCTGACTTGTCTTGAATCTATGTGCTTTTCAGAAAACCGGAAGTAAGGCTCCCAATGCATTCCTATGTAGCCTCGTTCTGGCTCCCATAGGAATACATTGAGAGCCTGAATTCCGGCTTATTCAAAAGCACAGTGGCTCCAGACAAGTCAGAGGGAAGATCACGTGAGTGGCGCTGGACCCGAAAAAGACAGGATGTGGGGATCGGTAAGTATTTCTGCACACAGCACCCCGCTGAAACACCAATGTACCGGAGGGTGCAGTAAAAAAAAAAAGTGGAGTGCTTCTTGAAGGAATTTTGAGGCAGATTTTTCCTGCCTGCTGAAAACTGTATGAACTATGCCTAAGAGGGGATCTTCTTGAGACCCTCTTCTATTAGCCAGAGAACTCCTGCAAATAACAGCTCTTCCTCTTGAGAACCTGGCTTATATCAGTTGCACTACAGGTGAAATGAAGATTCGTTGACAGCTTGCCCCAATGATAACAGACCCCATGATCAGTTCATCATCGTGGTCCAAATGGGTTGTTTAGCCAACCACTTTAAAGAGAACCTGTCACCTCTCCAGACGTGTCTGTTTTAGTAAATACTTGCATTCCTCATGAAATTATAATTCTGGAGCATCTTTGTGCCATCCTTCTGTTATTCCTGCTAGAAATTTATGAATAAATTGGCAACTAGGTGTTACCAGTTGGCAGTGTGTACCGTCAGCTCTGATTGGACAATGTCAGACTGTGTGACAATAAAACGTATACCTAAGAAAAACATACTTCTGGAATAATTACCTGTCAGGCGCCGTGTCCCGAATGCTGCACTTGTTTTTCTCCTTTCTATTTATTCTTTCTCCCCGGGTACAGAGGATTCCACCCGAGGGATAGCAGCGGGTGGCAGCCAGCACCTAGAGAAATACTGTCACTGTTATCAATGCAAAGCAGTAGCACAACAAAATTAGGTGAGTAAACCAGCTCATAATGCACTGTCACCTATATATTTTTTTAAAAACCGTATTAGCTTAGAGGAGCGCCATTTTCCTCTTCTCTCCTTTTTCTTTTCCTTCCACATTACTGTGTAGAGACCCCCCCCCCCCCCCCCCCAACTTGTAACACCCAGTTGTCAATTTATTCATTCATTTCTAGGAGGAATAACAGAGGAAAAGCCCAATGTGTAATTGTAAGAAAAGGTGCTCCAGAATGAATACAATAATTTACTAAAACAGAAGAGGTAACAGGTCCTCTTTAGAGGGAATGACCCTTTTGAACAATCAACATGCATGTAATTATTTATTTTTTTCATCTGTAGTTATTATCTTTGCGCGTCCATAGAGAATTTTATTTTTTTTATAGGGAATTGGTCAACTCTACAAATGTAGTAAGTGCCAAGTTATAAAGTATTAATGACTATTGACTAAGGCTATGTTGTGGATTCCGCCAGCAATTCATGTGAATGGGGTGTTTCAATATCCATGGTCTGTTCATTATTGGTGCACATTTCCTGCTGAAAAGCAGTGGATATGCTCCATTGAATTATACTGTAACTACATTGAATTACAATGGAGCTAATCGTTCTACAGATCCCCATGGAAACCACAGGAGAAATCTGATTTCTGCCATAGATTATCTTTAAAATCCACAATGGATTTGCCTAGTGCAAATCCTTACTGTGTGAACGTTCCCAAACACTGTTTGTATAGCATGAAATTACTGTGACCTCTACCAAAGAACATTGCAATACAAGAGTCGACAGCTTGGGGCCATATTAGACCTTGCATAACACCGTGATTGATAGGATGCAATGAAAATAGTAATGCCCCATTGACTGTAAAAGTGGCACAAATGAAACAATTTATTTTTCTTTGCTACAAATTTAGTGGTGTTATTATATTTAACAGTTCAAATGTAGGATATTTATTTATATCTAATTCTACAGAGTGTTTGAACATCATGGACAAGTTCGCTTGGGAATGGTAAGCACAAACTATGTGGACTCTCCAGACATTTAGACTGTTTTGGGCTGTGCCTATATAATAAGGCAAAATTTCTTACCAGATGCGTCACATGTTTGTGATAATTGATGGATCCAGAACAATGGAGGATCAAGACTTGAAACCCAACAGACTTACTAGCACCTTAAAAGTAAACAATTATGTATCTTCTGTTTTGTTTTGTTTTTTTGGTGTAAAATATTTTGGATTTTAACCCAAAAAATTTATGGGCAATATATCATTCGGAAATATTATTTTTGGAAACCATATGTCTATGAAAAAAATAATCTTTTATATAAATGTGTATTTTGATATATTAGTTTTCACACTGGTCATAAGAGCGCACACAATAGGGTGACACTACCAGTTTTCTAAATCTCTTGTCTGCTTTGCAGTTGTTAACAGAAGGGTCAGCAGAAGTTGGGGTAAAGGTTCTCTTACACGGCCCTTCCTTCGCCGTGTAAACGAGCGCCGATCAACGAGACATTTAGTTGATTGTCGCTCGTTACTCCGATCGCCCGTCCCCATACATTATTATCATGTCGGCAGCACGTGTCACTGTTTACACATGGAGATGTGCTGCTAACAACAATAGTAACGCTTTAAAAAAGGAAAATATTATCAGCTGATGAACGAGTGTTTGCTCGTTCATCTGCTGATCGCTGCCCTGTTTACACAGGGCCATTATCGGCAAGGAGCGTTCTATGAATGATCGTTTGCCCAATAATTGGCCAGTGTAAAAGGGCCTTTATAGTGACTGGTCCTTTATACTGCTAGTTACTAGATAGGCTGGATTTCATCATGGACCATAGCAGAGCAAAGAATATATACAGACTGCATTTCAGAGGAATGATATACACCGTTCCACTTCCTAGTTATAGCGGGTGGGGCAATACTCTTACTTTCCTATAGACAATATTAAAGGGGTATTCTGATTATAACAAGTTACCCTCTATCCGTATGGTAAGGGGTAACTTTCGGATCGGTGGATGTCCGGCAGCTATAGAGAATGAATGGAACGACAGTGCGCATGAGCGACCTGCCGCTCGCTTCAAAACCAGGGGTTCGGGACCCCCGTTCTCATAAATGGTGGGGGTCCCAGCTGTCGGACACCCACCAATCAGCAAGTTACCCCTTACCCGGATAGGGGGTAACTTGTTGTAACCAGAATACCCCTTTAATCTGACTCCCTTTCCGTCCCATTATCCTTTTTTAATTGCAGCAAAATTAATTTAGCTCCATGTGGTCGCGGCAATCTAGTGCCTGACCGTGTTGTAACGTGGTGTCTCTCAGCCAATTGATTTACTCCTGTTGATGTATTTCTTATAGAGTATTCTATAAATGCTATCACTTAAAGTTCTGTCCTGGTTACAAATTCCCTTTAAATTTTGTTAAAGGGTTGATCCAGTGAAATTAAATTGATGGCCTATACTCTGGTTAGGCCATCGGTATCTGAATGGTGGGAGTCCGACTATCGGCACCCCGCGCTGATCACCGGTTTGATCAGGCCACGGCACTCAGACAAGTGCTGCTTCCCCTTCATTTCTTACACAGCTCAGAACTTCACAATGCCATCACGTTCGTAGCGGCAGTGCACAGTATTACAGTTTCCTGCCAATCATTTGAATGGGAGGAAGCTGTGTAATACTGTGCACAGCTGCTACGAATGTGAAGGCGTTGTGCAATGCTGAGCTGTGTATGCATTGAAGGGAAAGGAGCGCTCGCCAGAGCGCCGTGGCCCCTTCAAATAGCTGATCAGCGGGAATGCCGAGAGTCCAAACGCCACAATTACATATTGATGACCTATCCTGAAGACAGGCTATCGACTTCACTGGATAACCCCTTTTAATAAAAAATAAAATTGGATCACTGAGAGATTCCACTTAAGCATTAAGTTGTAGTTTATAATCGTATTATTCATTGTCTGCTTAACCCATTGTATGAGCTCCTTAAACATTAACCAATTGCAAGTAAAAGTGGGGCTGACTGTTTCCATTTTTATAAGATTTATTAATTATTATTTTTTTGAATGATAACAATGTTTTCTATAATAATAATAATGCTAAATAGTAAGATTTTATTGTCTTCTTCTTTCTATATTTTTTAGTTGCTGGAGTATTTTGTGGATGAATACTTTGATCAAAATCCTATAAGTCAGGTACAGTATATGTAATGATGTTATCCAGAATTGATAGTTGCAAATTTGCTGTGAAGTAAAGTTTGTAGGCAAAGAAGAACAGTCACTACTGCATTTAAATATGCGGTACCTCTGGAACTGTCATACCTCGCCACTGGAGATCTCGTGAAGTCTCCACAATGGCTGAGTGGCAATCTGAAAGGATCACTTACATAGGATGGAGGAGTTGTCGGCGGAGTGGTCTGGAAATACTTCCAGATTTTTAGTTATTTGGCAAGACTGGTTGGTATTTAAGAGATCTAACGATTTTCAGTCCCTCCTCATTTGAGCTCCTATTGGGTATCTTACAGGATAAGATCAGCGATCGCTCGCTTACTTGCCGCCCCCTTTTTTTTTTTCGCTTTCCTCTTTGCTTGCCTTTCTTTCCTTTGCCTCTTTTCCTCTTTATCCTTTCTATATAATATATAAGTTTGACGCCCTTACTACAATTTCATTATTATAAGCGGCTGTTATTATCGATATTTTCAAATAATGTGATTGTTTAGAAACTATGCTCATATTGGTATAATGTGATGTATAATCTGGGGGCCACTATATGTCTGTGACCTTAGTCCCTAATTTCCCTTTTCCTATGTTCCTTATACGATTTAGTGTATGTATTGTTTGTCTTGTTATACATATATATATATATATTTTTTTTTTAAATCTATAAACTTTGATTCAACATAAATATGCGGTACTTCTTGCACAGAATAAATCCAGTTTGTGTGTGTATAGCATTTATATTGCTTCTCAATATAAATGAGCTTTTTTATTTTATTTAGATTGGGCTCCTTATTACAAGAAATAAAAGGGCTGAAAAGCTGACGGAGCTTGCTGGTAAGATCTGCATGTATTTTGTCCTCTTGAATTATTCGTATACTAGCTTGGTGGTGGATATTTAGCTGTGATTAACTATTTTTATTAAGAGATTAAATAAAGAGGTTCTCTGGTTTTGAAAACCCATTTTCAAATATCCCATTAGGCCCCATCCACACGACCGTAATTTTGATCCGCAATTACGGATCAAAGTACAGATCCATTCATTTATATTCCCCACGGAAACCATCCCGTATATTTACGGGAAGTTGTCTGGGCCGCAGAAAGCAACCACAAAACATAGGACATGGTCTATTTTTTATTTTATTTTACAGACCGTGCTCCTATACTACATAATGGGAGCACGGCCCGCAAATGTGGGTGACCGTGCCCATAATCATGGACCGTGATTACGGCTACGGCCGTATGCAGGGGGCCTTAGGGAAATAAGTCAATAGGGGGTCTCTTGTTCAGTACTTTCATCAACTAGCCGAAGCAGAGGGTAGAGGACCTGGAATTTCTGACTGGATTGTATGTGGAAACTGCTTTTACTTTTTAACTTTCAATAGTTTTTATAAGTCTCTCCCAGTGTGTCTTGCCTTCTGAAAAATATGTTATGTTTAGTCTCAAAGCTTATACAATTTTTTTTATATCTGTACATGAAGATGTGCGTTTCATGCCTGCTAATAACAGTTTTTGTCTAAGTTTGATTCTGACAATGGACTTTTTTCATTGCATTTGTTAATAAGCTATACCAATATTTTTTCCTTGAATTTCACAAGGTAACCCCAGACAGCACATAACAGCATTGAAGAAAGCTGTAGACATGACCTGCAGTGGCGAGCCTTCTCTCTACAATTCTCTCAACCTTGCTCTGCAGACACTAAAGTCAGTACCTGTTCACTTCAAAACGAAAATCTGAATAGCTTAATAATGTTAATAGAAAAAGTCAACAGATAAAAATGTATTTATGCCTCTCAGAATGTAGCTAAACGTAAATAAACCGTTTAAACCAAAAAATTTGTAACAACCCACAGAATACCACACGGTGAACACCATAAAAACAAAAACCCAAAAAACAAACGTGGAATTGTTGTTTATTTTTGTTTTTTCATTTCCCCCTCCCCAAAATATGATTTTAAAATTTGTAAAAACATTGAATGTAAACCATGACGGTGCCATTAATAATCTACAATCTGTCCCGCAAAGAACCCTCATACGGCTATATCGCCAGAAAATTTCAAAGCTATGGCTCTCGGAACGCAATGATTTAAAAAAACAAAAACAAAAAAACCCACAGTGTATTCCCATCTCACCTCAAGAAAATTGTTAGCTAATTAACCCCTTCGTGCTCAGTGACGGAATAGTACGTCACGGGAGGAACAGACATTTCGGCCATTCTCCCGATACAGGAGCTGTGACAGCTGCTGTCTCAGCTCCTATAGTGGGGACCGATTTTCTGTGTCCCCGCTGATTAACCCCTTAGAAGCCATGTTCAATAGTGATCGCGGCTTCTTAGGGGTTAAACCACCATCGACGGCCCGCTACATGATAGCGGGCGGCGATGTTTTCTATGGCAAACGGACGCCTAATAATGCCGTCCGTCTATGCCAAGTACGGAAGCCTAGTGGGTCCTGACAAAGTGAGGGCCCACTATGCTTGCTGTGCGAGTAGCTGACCGCTCTAATACACTGCACTACGCATGCAGTGTATTAGAATTGCGATCACGGCTTCAAGTCCCCTAGTGGGACAAAGTAAAAAAGGAAAAAAAAGTTGTGTAAAAATAAGAAAATAAAAGTTTTAAAAGTAAAAATCCCCCTTCCCTTATCAGTCCTTTATTATTAATAAAAATAAACTATACATAATTGATATCGTCACGTTCGTAACGGCCTGAAATACAAAATGATTTTGTTATTTATCCCACGCGGTGAACGCCGTAAAAGAAAGTAATAATAAACCATACCAGAAACACAATTGTTTGGTCACTTCACCTCCCAAACAATGGAATAAAAAGAGATTGAAAAGTCGCATGTACCTAAAAATAGGTAACTACAGTTCGTTACGCAAAAAACAAGTCCTCACACGGCTTTCTTGATGAAAAAATAAAAAAGTTCTGGCTCTCAGAATAAGGCAACAGAAAAAGTAAATGATTTTTTTACAAAAAGTATTTTATTGTGCAAACGCCATAAGACATAAAAAAAACTATAAACATCTGGTATCGCCGTAATCGTATCGACCCGCAAAATAAAGTAAATATGTCATTCATAGTGAACACTGTAAAAAAAAAATAGAATAAAAAACAATAGTAGAATTGCTGTTTTTTAGTCACCCCGCCTCTTAAAAATAGAATAAAAACTGATCAAAAAGCCGCATGCACCCGATGAAAACTACAATGAATTCCTCAAGGGGTCTAGTTTCCAAAATAGGGTCACTTTTGGGGGGTTTCCACTGTTTTGGCACCACAAGACCTCTTCAAACCGGACATGGTGCCTAATAAAAAGGAGGGCTCAAAATCCACTAGGTGCTCCTTTGCTTCTGAGGCCGGTGCTTCAGTCCATTACCGCACTAGGGCCACATGTGGGATATTTCTCAAAACTGAAGAATCTGGAAAATAAGTATTGAGTTGTGTTTCTCGGGTAAAACCTTCTGTTTTACAGAAAAAAATGGGATAAAAAGGATTTTCTGACAAAAAAATTAAATATGTAAATTTCATCTCTACTTTGCTTTAAATTCCTATGAAACACCTAAAGGGTTAATAAACTTTCTAAATGCTGTTTTGAATACTTTGAGGGGTCTAGTTTCTACAATGGGGTGTTTGATAGGGGTTTCTAATATATAGGCCCCTCAAAGCAACTTCAGAACTGAACTGGAACCGAAGAAAAAAAAAAGAGGCTTTTTCTTATACCACACCCCGATGTCCAGGAAGCGTTATGAGGCAATACTTTGCTTCTTACATTATACTGATAATGAGCCGTGCCCACCCCGAGATGACCACAGTTTTGACCGTTTGTATAAATTGAGACCCCTATTAGACCATTTCAGTGCCGGTTTGCCCAAGCATACACCCCCGAGAAGTGTATTTCTATTGATGAGTCCTTGGTACATTTTAAAGGGAGGCTTCAATTCCGCCAGTACCTGCCGAGTAAGAGGGCAAGGTATGGCGTGAAGATATATAAGCTGTGCGAGAGTGCATCAGGGTATACCTACAAATTTAGGATATATGAAGGGAAGGACACCAGTATTCAGCCCCCAGAATGCCCACCCTTATTGGGAGTTAATGCAAAAATTGTGTGGGATTTGGTGCACCCACTGCTGGACCAGGGTTACCACCTCTACCTGGATCATTTTTATATCCGCGTCCCACTCTTCAAATGCCTCGCTTCCAGAAGTCCTGTGGCATTGGGCACTGCTAGAAGAAATCTGAGAGGCCTCCCTAAGACTGCTTGGGCAAACACTCAGAAGGGGTGAGAGCAGGGCACATTCTAGCAGCAACATATTGTGTGTCAAGTACAAGGACAAGAGAGATGTCCTTGTATTGACAACAATACATGGCCACACCAGTACCCATGTACCTGTAGGAGGTACCAGTACAGAGACCCCCAAACCAGACTGCATCCTGGACTACAATAGGTTCATGGGAGGGGTGGGCTTGTCAGATCAAGTCCTGAAGCCCTACAGCGCCATGCGGTGTGGTATAAGAAGCTGGCCGCGCACATCATACAGATGGCATTGTACAATGCGTATGTGCTACATCGATGTGCAAGCGAGATGGGAACTTTCCTGGAATTTCAAGAGGTGGTTATCAAGAACCTAATCTTTAGGGACCAAGAAGGGGGGGCACTCAGTACTTCTGGAAGCGGGGCCACACGCATCGTACCAGGGCAACACTTTCCAGGAGAATTTCTCCAAACTGGCAAGTAAGGAAAAAATCAAAAGAGGTGCAAAGTCTGCGCAAAGAGGGGGTTAAGGGAGGACACAATATATGAATGTGACACGTGTCCAGAAAAAACAGGGCTCCGTATGAAAGTGTTTTAAAATTTATAATACATTCCTTGATTTTTAATCTACCCCAGTTTTACTTACCTTGATGCACTCCGCCCTGCTGTGTGCCCAGGCAGCTAACAGCCACGTGTAGGGTATTGCCGTACCCAGGAGAACCCACATTACAATTTATAGGGTGTAATATCTCCGGTGGCGCATGCTGGGCACATTATATTGGACACTGAAATGGCATACATATATAGAAAATTGCAAATCTCACACTGTACCACTGCGCATTACCTTTTAGACAATACCTGTGGGGTCAAAATGCTCACTACACCTCTAGATGAATGCCTTAAGGGGTGTAGATTTTAAAATGGGGTAAATTCTTGGGGATTTCAACTGTACTGGTACCTCAGGGGCTTCTGCATTCACGACTTAGCACCAGAAAAGCTCCAGTAGGCCAAATGGTGGTCCTTCCCTTCTAAGCCCTGCCGTGTGCCCAGGCAGCAGATAACAGTCACATGTAGGGTATTGCCGTACCCAGGAGAACCCACATTACAATTTATAGGGTGTATATCTCCGGTGGCGCTTGCTGGGCACAATATATTGGACACTGAAATGGCATACATATATAGAAAATTGCAAATCTCACCCTGCACCATCTGTTGCACATTACATTTTAGACCATACCTGTGGGGTTAAAATGCTCACTACACCTCTAGATGAATGCCTTAAGGGGTGTAGATTTTAAAATGGTGTCGTTTCTTGGGGGTTTCCATTGGTTTGATACCTCTGGGGCTCTGCAAATGCGACATGGCACCCGAAAACCAATCCAGCAAAATCTGGACTCCAAAGAACACATAGCGCTCCTTTCCATCTGAGCCCTCCGATTGGGCCCAAACGGCAGTTTATCTCCACAAATGGGGTAATGCCAAACTCCGGACAAATTGGGCAACAAAATGGAGTATTTTATTTCTTGTGAAAATAAGAAATTTTGATCCAAAACTACATATTATTGGAAAAATAATTATTTTTTTCAAATTTACTGCCCAATTCAAATAAGTTTTGTGAAAAAACTGTGAGGTCTAAATGGTCACACCACGCATAAATGAATTCCTTGAGGGGTTTCGTTTCCAAAACGAGGTTTGGGGGATTCCTACTGTTTTGGCACCTCAACACCTCTTCAAACCTGGCATGCTGCCTAAAATATATTCTACAAAAAAACAGGCCCCAAAATGCACTAGGTGCGTCTTTGCTTCTGGGGCTTGTGTTTTAGTCCACGAGCACACTAGAGACACATGTGGGACATTTCTAAAAACTGCAGAATCTGGACAATACATATTTAGTAGTGTTTCTCTGGTAAAACCTTCTGCGTTACACAAAAAAATGGATTAAAATTGAATTTCTGCAAGAAGAATTAAATTTGCAAATTTCACCTCCACTTTACTTTAATTCCTGTGAAACGTCTAAAGGGTTAAGAAACTTTGTATATACTGTTTTGAATACTTACAAGGGTCTCGTTTTTAAAATGGGGTGTTTTATTGGGGTTTATAATACATAGGCCCCTCAAAGTCACTGCAGAACTGAACTAGTAGCTAAAAAAAAAAAGACTTTTGAAATTTTCTTGAAAATATGAGAAATTGCTGTTTATGTTCTAAGCCTTGTAACGTCCAAGAAAAATAAAAGAATGTTCAAAAAACGATGCCAATCTAAAGTAGACATATGGAAAATGTTAATTGGTGACTATTTTGTGTGGTATAACCGTCTGCCTTACAAGCAGATACATTAAAATTAAAAAAATATGCTAATTTTTCAAAATGTTCACAAAAGTTTGCTATTTTTCACAAATAAACACTCAATGTATCAACCAAGCCCAATGTTTCACGAGAAAACATTCTCAGAATCGCTTGGATAGGTCAAAGCATTCCGAAGTTCTTACCACATAAAGTGAAAAATGCCAGATTTGAAAAATGGGCTCTGAGCCTTAAGGCCCAAACTAGGCTGCGTCCTTAAGGGGTTAATTTTCTCCCCCAAATAAACCTATTGCAGCTTTTTAAATGTTTTAACCTCCATACTTGCCTCTTTGGTCCTCGTTGTTCTGCTCTTCGTTCACTGGCTTTCTTCAAAATGTGGGCAGGACTGAAGTTTGAACCCATATGTTGCTACAGGGGCGCAGTGATAACATCCTAACACTGCTTGCTTTATTGTGTGTGCAATCCCGATGCTTCTATTTCATTCTGAAGAGCAGCATCAGAAGATATTCTGTAACTCGGGCTGCTCCAATGCTGAAATGGAGAGCAGCTGAGTAGGACAGCTCCCCGGGTACTATGCATGCCCGGGAGCTGTCCTATGCATTTCAGTGGAGTCTGAGCAAGATTGCCGCGCAGCGAGGGACTGCGCATGTATGATCCCGAAAACCTGACCAGTAGCATTGGAGTTTACTGGTTACCACGCTATGTGCGCAAGCGCAGACACCAGAATGGACTCGCGGTGGTGGCCACAACCAAGGGCAATGGCTCACAAACAAAAGAGGACTATAGGCAATAAAGTAAGAAAGATCTGAGGAATGAGAAATTTTTCAAGAATAAAAACTATTTACAAATAAGGGATAGGGGTTACCAGCTATATAAAATATGGCTGTGTGATAGGAACACCCCTTTAGGGCCCCACATTGCTACGTCCTTGAGGGGTTAAAAAGTTTGGATCCCTGAACTAGGATGGTTTATCTTTATGCCTCCTGTTACTTTAAATAGCCATTGTAAGTCTGTTGTGGTTTTGTAGGAATTTTTTTAATTTTGGATAATATTTTGACTTGCTTGACATTTTGTACATATGGTGATCACTATATAAATATTACACATTTAGTACTATTGAGTTAGTTGATAATTTTTGAAAATATCTTTGTGCAGACATATGCCGGGACACACAAGTCGTGAAATCTTGGTGATTTTTAGCAGCCTGACAACCTGTGATCCATCTAATATATATGATATTATCAAGGTATGTGTGTGACGTGAGTTATGCCATAATATTATTTGTTATATGTACACAATACAAATCGGATAGATATTTGCACCAAAACTATTTCATGGAATGCAGCAAATTAATAATTTGTTTTCCCAAATCTATTTATACCCCCTAAAGAGATTATACTTCTATACATCAGTTGTATTTAGTGCAGCTGGAAACCCTTTTTAACAGTAAAAGTGATAAATGGCTTAATTGCAATGCAAATTTCCCCATCGGCCTTCATTTAAAGAAAAAAAAATAATTCAGACAAAGTTAATCCCAAAGGTTTCTTTTTATAATAATGCTAGAATCACACACACAGTATAGTGAGCCAAACACCGGAGTGGATACAAAAGAAAGGACACACGTTAGTCTTTCCTTTTATACTTTTCCTGCTTTTTGGATCTACTCTTGTTTGGCTCAAAAAACGATGCCAAATACAAATGTATTTATTTTTTTAATGCTATTTTTTTTATTTATTAAAGAAATAAAGATGCATACATAAAATATTAATAACCGGCATTAGCTAGTGGGGTAACGCTGGATGTTTTCCATATTTGAATGCAGCCTTTACAGTAAAATTGTTTGAAAATCACAAATAAAATGGTGTCCAAATACTAATTTCATGTTACTTTCTAGAGAAATAATTTTTATTTTTTTTAAATAAGCTGTTGAATTTTACCTTGTTAATAAAATTTATTTTTCTGCCAGTCCCTGAAAGCTAGCAAAATCAGGGTGTCTGTTATAGGGCTTTCTGCTGAGGTTCGTGTGTGCACTGTGCTCACTCGGGAGACTGGAGGTAAGAGATTATTATTTTTTTCCTCTAAGTGTCTATTATTTGTTAAAGAGAACGTTTCACCTGCCGATACATGTGCAGCATGTAATGGGGAGGGCTGCACGAACCCTGGGGCACTTTACATTTTTCTCCTACCCTCCTCCGTTATTTATATATCGATGCTTCACATGACTGGGCTGTAAATCTACAGGGTTTTACACTTTTTCGGAAAGACAGGACAAATAGGAAAGGTGGTGGTGTATGTCTGTATGTGAGAAGTGATATGAAGGCGAGTGTGAAAGAGACAATAGTGGGTGAAGACTGTGAG
The DNA here is from genome assembly GCF_050947455.1 of Rhinoderma darwinii. Taxonomy (NCBI): domain Eukaryota; kingdom Metazoa; phylum Chordata; class Amphibia; order Anura; family Rhinodermatidae; genus Rhinoderma; species Rhinoderma darwinii. The sequence continues at coordinate 551,566,123 of NC_134687.1, forward strand.
GAGGTTGAAACCTTGTGGGTGGAACTAGAAAGGGAGGTAAACACTGAAAAAATTACTTTTGGTGTAATCTATAGACCCCCCAATATAACTGAGGAGATGGAAGGTCAGATATATAAACAGATGGAGCGGGCTGCACAGGCGGGTACTGTAGTGATAATGGGAGATTTTAATTTCCGGGATATTAATTGGTGTCATGGTTCGGCTTCAACTGCAAAGGGGAGACATTTCCTCAACCTGTTGCAGGAAAATTTTATGGGCCAGTTTGTGGAAGACCCGACTAGAGGTGAAGCTCTGTTGGATCTGGTCATTTCTAATAATGCAGATCTTGTTGGGAATGTCAATGTTCGTGAAAACCTCGGTAACAGTGATCACAATATAGTTACATTTTACCTATACTGTAAAAAACAAACGCAGGCTGGGAGGGCAAAAACATTTAATTTTAAGAAAGCCAATTTCCACAGGATGAGGGCTGCAATTCAGGATATAGACTGGGAAGAACTAATGTCAAATAATGGAACAAATGATAAATGGGAGATTTTCAAATCTACTTTGCGTTATTATAGTGCAAAATTTATTCCTACAGGTAATAAGTATAAACGACTCAAATTAAACCCCACTTGGCTTACACCTTCTGTGAAAGGGGCAATACATGACAAAAAAAGGGCATTTAAAAAAATACAAATCTGAGGGTACAGCTGTATCCTTTGTAAAATATAAAGAGCTTAATAAAATCTGTAAAAATGTAATAAAATTAGCAAAAATCCAAAATGAAAGGCAGGTGGCCAAGGATAGTAAAACAAATCCTAAAAAATTCTTCAAGCATATAAATGCAAAAAAGCCAAGGTCTGAACATGTAGGACCCCTAGATAATGGTAATGGGGAGTTGATCACAGGGGATCAAGAGAAGGCAGAGTTACTAAATGGGTTCTTTAGCTCTGTATATACAACAGAAGAAAGAGCAGCTGATGTAGCCGGTGCCAGTGCTGTTAATATATCAGTTGATATACTGAATTGGATGAATGTAGAGATGGTCCAAGCTAAATTAAATAAAATAAATGTGCACAAGGCTCCGGGACCAGATGGGTTACACCCTAGAATTCTTAAAGAGCTTAGTTCAGTTATTTCTGTCCCCCTTTTCAAAATATTCAGAGAATCTCTAGTGACTGGTATAGTGCCAAGGGACTGGCGCAGGGCAAATGTGGTGCCTATTTTCAAAAAGGGCTCTAGGTCTTCCCCGGGTAATTATAGACCAGTAAGCTTAACATCCATCGTGGGGAAAATGTTTGAGGGGCTATTGAGGGACTATATACAGGATTATGTGACAATAAATAGCATTATAAGTGACAGCCAGCACGGTTTTACTAAGGACAGAAGTTGTCAAACTAACCTAATCTGTTTTTATGAAGAGGTGAGCAGAAGTCTAGACAGAGGGGCCGCTGTGGATTTAGTGTTTTTGGACTTTGCAAAGGCATTTGACACTGTCCCCCATAGACGCCTAATGGGTAAATTAAGGACTATAGGTTTAGAAAATATAGTTTGTAATTGGATTGAGAATTGGCTCAAGGACCGTATCCAGAGGGTTGTGGTCAATGATTCCTTCTCTGAATGGTCCCCGGTTATAAGTGGTGTACCCCAGGGTTCAGTGCTGGGACCACTATTATTCAACTTATTTATTAATGATATAGAGGAAGGGATTAATAGCACTATTTCTATTTTTGCAGATGACACCAAGCTATGTAATATAGTTCAGACTATGGAAGATGTTCATGAATTACAGGCAGATTTAAACAAACTAAGTGTTTGGGCGTCCACTTGGCAAATGAAGTTTAATGTAGATAAATGTAAAGTTATGCATCTTGGTACCAACAACCTGCATGCATCATATGTCCTAGGGGGCGCTACACTGGCGGATTCACTTGTTGAGAAGGATCTGGGTGTACTTGTAAATCATAAACTCAATAACAGCATGCAGTGTCAATCAGCTGCTTCAAAGGCCAGCAGGATATTGTCGTGTATTAAAAGAGGCATGGACTCGCGGGACAGGGATGTAATAATGCCACTTTACAAAGCATTAGTGAGGCCTCATCTAGAATATGCAGTTCAGTTCTGGGCTCCAGTTCATAGAAAGGATGCCCTGGAGTTGGAAAAAATACAAAGAAGAGCAACGAAGCTAATAAGGGGCATGGAGAATTTAAGTTATGAGGAAAGATTGAAAGAATTAAACCTATTTAGCCTTGAAAAAAGAAGACTAAGGGGGGACATGATTAACTTATATAAATATATTAATGGCACATACAAAAAATATGGTGAAATCCTGTTCCTTGTAAAACCCCCTCAAAAAACAAGGGGGCACTCCCTCCGTCTGGAGAAAAAAAGGTTCAAGCTGCAGAGGCGACAAGGCTTCTTTACAGTGAGAACTGTGAATTTATGGAATAGCCTACCGCAGGAGCTGGTCACAGCAGGGACAGTAGATGGCTTTAAAAAAGGGTTAGATAATTTCCTAGAACAAAAAAATATTAGCTCCTATGTGTAGAAATTTTTCCTTCCCTTTTCCCTTCCCTTGGTTGAACTTGATGGACATGTGTCTTTTTTCAGCCGTACTAACTATGTAACTATGTAACTATGTAACTATGATGCCGTTATATTTGGCACCCAATATTTAAATAACCCCCTGAACTGTCAATGGGGCGTGTTTAGACCAGGGGGAGTGTAACATCGCTGAGACACTGTCCAATCAGCTTGAGAGAGCAGAGCATGTGCGCGCAGCTCGGGGCTGTGCGCGCATGCGCTCTCACTCTTCAGCTCTCGGCAGACAAAGACAAGACTTCGATCTCTCGCGTGTAGACGCTCTCCTCTGTCCAGGACAGTGTCACCGTGATGTTACACGCCCCATTGACAGTTCAGGGGGTTATTTAAACATTGGGCGCCAAATATAACGGCACCGATATCTAAATAACAGAGGAGGGTAGCGGAGAAATGTAAAGTGTCCCAGGGTTTGTGCAGTTTTTTTTCTCCCTGACCTGAGATTCTCACAGGCTGCTTGTGAATCTGCACAGGAAATTACCCTCTTCACTTGCACTCAAAGAGAGTTCTTTTCTGGTCAGATTTATGCTGCAATATTCTAGCCTTCAAATATGTCAAAACTGTCAAGCTCTGAATGGCAGTGTGAACACAGGCGCAGAATCCTTCTGGAATGTTCAGATTTAAGTGTGAAATATAAATCGGACATTATAGTTAACAGTTCCTAATACTTTGTACAACATCCGATTTACCCTAATATTTTTCAAAGCACAAGTACTTTTATGGTTTATTGAACAGGAGTTTATCATGTTATTTTGGATGAGGGTCACTATAAAGAACTTCTGATGCACCATGTGTGTCCTCCTCCAGCAAGTAGCAGCTCTGAGTGCTCTCTTATACGCATGGGTATGTATACAATAATACTTTTTCTTACTAAGGCTTCTTTCACACTACCGTTACTATACGTTTACCTGTCTTCCATCAGAGGAAGAGAGGATCGAAAGATTAAACTGAAAGCAACAGTTCAGTTAGAATTACCATTGATTTCAATGGTATTTTGTTTCAGTTGCTTTCCGTTTGTCTCCGCTCGCTAGGTTTCCGTGTTTTTTTTTTCACGGAAACAAAAGTTCGGCAGACTGCACTTTTGATTCCGTCAAAAAAACAAAAACTTTTAAATTGTATTTAGCAGCATACATTCGTGGTAGCACTTCCCTATGATACAATGTTAAACTGGCTTCAGTTCTATACTATAGTTACAGAGCACAATTTCTCCTTTCGCCACACACATACATGTCTGGGCTGCCTGCTGTTACTACTAGTGGGGAGTGATATGTATGCAACTATCTACAGATTGGCCCCCGTGTGGTAGCAACATTACCTTATCAAACCTATTAAAAAAACAAAACTGTGATTCATTTTTGCTAGTGGTTTATTGGACATTTATGGCATATTGATAGCATATTTCCTGAATGGCAGGGATTGCTGTGCCACTTCGTCTTCTGTTGGCCTTCTTGGCTAACTCTTGAGGATGCATGGTTAGCTTGTTGTTAATAGCCAACCATGTAGTGTCTGGAGAAGTCCAAGAGACAAACTGGGATGGTGCTTTACTAGCCATTGGTGGAGGTTACAGTGGTCGGTTCTAGCAATATGCCATTAATGTCTCTCCTGAGATAACCCCTGTGTTGGATACATCATTCTGGGTAAGCAACGAATTGTGGTCCTAATTGTTATCTTTTCCTTTATACTAGGCTTCCCTCAGCATACGATGGGTTCTATCTCTGATCAAGATGCAAAGCCATCGTTTAGCATGGCGTAAGTATATATCCTTACCCTACTTAAAGGACCACTCTGGGTTTGCAAATGTGATGTAGTGTAATAGGGACATGTGTGTTGACTCACTGTACCTGGTGCTGTATTTCACAGGTCACTCCATTCCGGGCCGCCATGGGGGTCACAGGATCTGTTCTCTGACAACTCCAATACCACAGCATCTACTGTAGAAACCGGATGTCAGTCTCTTAATGCAAGTCTATGAGGCTCACATCACGGTTCTCATTGAGAGCCTGACTTCCGGGTCCCTACAGCAGTCACTGTAGGATACAGGGAGTCATAATGATTATCAGTTGACCCAGCGGCGGCCTTGAATGGAGTGGCTACCCATGAAATAAAGCACTAGGTAAGTCAATTCACGTGTCTACGTTACAATACATTACATTTGCAAACGGGTGGTGGGGCGCAGAAAAAAAATAACCCGGAGTACTTCTAATAAGACAATCTTATTAAACTTAGATATTCAGAATGTCTATCTGTGCTGAAGCTTGCTTGGCTCTTATTCTTTACTGTACAATATGCATTTTTATAGCTATCCTAATTTTTTTTTCTTTTAGGCACCTGGACAGTAACAGTGAACCAGGCCTCACACTTGGTGGCTACTTCTGTCCACAATGCAAAGCAAAATACTCTGAATTGCCTGTAGAATGTAAATTGTGCCGTAAGTCTATATTCCTTTAATATGTCTTCATTTTCAGTTAAAAAGGATCTGTCACTGGTTTAGTAAGGCCCTATCTCCTAGCTAATCTAATAGGTGCTGCCACACTGATAATGCTAGTGAAAATTGTGTTCCCAAACATTTGTTTTTAAATTTGAGCTTTTTTCTAAATATGCAAATGAGGCTATACTTGACAAATGGGCGTCAACACCAGCGATTCTCCTGAGGTGGAGCTACCACAGAGCCTCTGACGCTGTCCTATCAGCATGAAGCTGCTTCACACAGTGTGAGAGACTGAGGCTGGAGGGAAGGGGGATCACTTCAAACAGCAATATCTCGGACTGTGGATCACCTAGAACCGCGGTTCTGGTGTGACATGAGATTCTAATCTTTCATATGACACCAGGATCGCAGTTCTAACAACCGGAGATATCACCAGTTGAAAACACAGTCGGGAATGGAAGCTGTATACTATATGATCACGCTGGGGAGGGTAAGGGGCGAAGCTGTATAACGATTGGACAAAGTCTGATTGACTGACTGGACCGCGTCATACAGGAAATATTACACCGCCCAGAGTGAAAAGAATGAGTCCCCTCCTATTTGGCTATTAGAGTCACATTAGCATATTTAGAAAAACGCTCCTAGCTTTGCAAATAATAAACGTTTTTGGGAAGAAAAAAAAATCACACTGTAGTTATCAGCATCAGAGCGCCTAAAAAGTTAGTTGTTATATAAAACTGATGCACCATCAGCTTTGGCCCTTCTGCTCCATGGGAGGTTTTTGTCCTCCCTGAGCTCGCCTTAGGACACCTGCATTATGGTTTGAGAGTGATCAACGATTCTTCTCATTTCATTTTCATTTACTTTATATATTTAAAACTAAAATTTATGTTCTATCTAAAGTATTAACCCCTTCCAGCCGCAGCCCTTTTTCAGATTTCACATTTTCATTTTCGTTTTTTCCTCCCCACCTTCCAAAAGCCATAACGCCTTTATTTTTCATTTTAACTTTATTCTGTTGGTCAATACGATTACGGCGATACCAAATATAGGCTATGTTCACACGGGGTATTTTGCCGAGTTTTTTGACGCGGAAACCGCGTCGCAAAACTCGGCAAAAACGGCCCGAGAACGCCTCCCATTGATTTCAATGGGAGGCGTCGGCGTCTTTTTCCCGCGAGCAGTAAAACTTCCGCCTCTGACCTCCCATTGACTTCAATGGGAGGCAGAGAAAGCGTATTTCGCACTGTTTTATGCCCGCGGCGCTCAATGGCCGCGGGCGAAAAACGGCGCAAAAATCGCCTCGAAAATCGGCGTGCAGGGAGAGGAAAATCTGCCTCAAAGTTCCAAACGGAATTTTGAGGCAGATATTCCTCCCCCAAAATACTCCGTGTGAACATAGCCATATATTGGTTTTTCTATATTTTACTACTTTTACAAGTAAAAATCTAAGTGTAAAAATAATAATTTATTTTGTGTCGCCAAATTCCGAGAGCCGTAACTTTGTTATTTTTCCATCGGTTAAGTGGTATGAGGGCTTATTTTTTGCGGGATAAGCTGTAGTTTTTAATAATACCATTTTGGTGTACATGCGATGTTTTAATCACTTTTCATTTCATTTTTTGTGGAAGATTAGGTGACCAAAAAATAGAGATTCTGGCGTTTACAAATGAATTTTTTTACGATGTTCACCGTGCGGGTTAAATAATGATATATTGTAATAGTTCAGACTTTTACGGACGCGGCGATACCAATTATGTTTATTTTATTTTTTTTACTATGCTCTAGGGGGAAAATGAGAAAAGGGGGGTTTTTTGAACTTTTTTAATTTTGTAATTATTTTTTTACACAAAAAAAAAAAGTTTAACTCATCTTTACTTTTTTTTAATTAGTCCCCCTAGGGGACTTCAACCAGCGATCGTTAGATCGCTTGCATGATATACTGCAATACTAATGTATTGCAGTATATCGTGATTCTGACAGGCACCTATTAAGCCCTGCCGGAGGCGCGATGCGCTCTTAGAGGGGGTCGCCCCCCCCTCTTTCTAACGATTTAAATGCTGCGGTCGCTAATGACCGCAGCATTTAACGAGTTAAACGAGCGGGATCGCGCTCGAGCGCGATGCCGCTCGTTACTCTGAAGTATCGGCTGTAACAAACAGCTCCATACTTCTGCTACCCGACTTTGGTGTATGGAAACATCAAATGTCGGGAAGGGGTTAAAGGGAATCTGTCAACAGTGTACTCGCATACAGCAGTGAGTACACTGCTAATACTTTTCGGTCCCCACATAACCCCTTTAAATTTTTGACTTGAGTAAATATTCCAGAATTTTGCTTATTTTCTTATTGGTAACTTAATGTCAAGTAAACAGGATTGTATTGTATGTTTTTCTTGTAGGCCTTACATTAGTGTCTGCTCCTCACTTGGCTCGGTCATATCATCACTTGTTTCCTTTGGATGCTTTTAAAGAAGTTGCCATTGCAGAGTATGAAGGGGAGAGGTAATTTTTTGTTTCTTAGTCAGCAATACTATGCTGTATTATTTCTGGTAGATGTATTTAATGCTGTAATACATACTATTCCTTCTAAAATTTCCTGCTAGACGGCTGCGTTGACTCTGGACTTGATATAACACAGTGGACCAACACCAGCAGATGACATGGCTCCACAAACCATCACGGACTGCGGAAACTTCACACTGGACCGCCAGCAACTTGGATTGAGCCTCTCCACTTTTCCTCCAGACTCTGGGACCTTGATTTCCAAATGAAATGCAAAATTTACTTCCATCTGAAAACAGGACTTTGGAGCACTGAGCAGCACTGTTGGTCCACTGTGTTATATCAAGTCCAGAGTCAGCGCAGCCGTCTAGCAGGACATTTTAGAGCACTTCATGCTTCCCTCTGCTGACAAGCTTTATGCAGATGCTGAGGTCATTTTCCAGCAGGACTTGGCACCAGCTCACACTGCCAAAAGTACCAATACCTGGTGTAATAACCACAGTATCACTGCGCTTGATTGGCCAGCAAACTCACCTGACCTAAACCCCATAGATAATCTATAGGGAATTGTCAAGAGGAAGATGAGAGACACCAGACCCAACAATGCAGACGAGCTGAAGGCCGATATCAAAGCAACCTGGGCTTCCATAACACCTCAGCAGTGCCAAAGGCTGATCGCCTCCATGCCACGCCGCATTGATGCAGTAATTCATGCAAAAGGAGCCCCGACCAAGTATTGAGGGCATATATACTGTACATACTTTTCAGTAGGCCTACATTTCCGTATTAAAAATCATTTTTGAAATTGGGCTTATAGAATATTCTAATTTTCTGAGACACAAAATTTTTGGTTTTCATTAACTGTTAGCCATAATCATCAACATTCAAAGAAAAAAATGCTGGAAATAGATCACTCTGTGTGTAATGAATCTATATAATATATGAGTTTCACTTATTGAATTACTGAAAAAAATTAACTTTTTGATATTCTAATTCACTGAGAAGGACTAGTATATGAGATAACAGCAGGCTTGTTTGTCAAAACAGACCCTGTGTTCAGCTATATATATATATATATATATATATATATATATATATATATATATATAGTAAAGGATACTGCACGGCTGGGCAAACTTCAAAAGCCAGGTAGCTAATGGCTGTGACTATAGACAGCAGCTGCCAGTGATTGTCTGATGTGGTCACATAGCGCCAGATGACACATCATCACACAGCAAGGGACCCTGCTGACTGTTACCACAAAAATAGGAAAGTGGCTCATGTCACTGTTTAAATTAGTGACCACGAGAATAACCCATTACATTCCCCGGCCACGGGTAACTACATTTCTAGAGGCTGTACATTTTGTCTGCTATCCATATGATTACGATCTTTACCACTTCATTTTGCTGTCCTCCACATATGATAGGATATACTTCTCAGATTCCATCCTGCGCACTGTGCAGAAAGTGAGGAAATGAAGGCAGAGCCATGCCCTCTGTCCACTAAGCTTCTGTATTGCAGAGCCAATGCTGCAGCGCTCAGATTCATTTAAATAGAATAGCGAGGAAAATGTCCTTTCTCCATTTCTTCACTTTATGCATTCTATGCTGCAATATTTCCCGTAGTGAGGGAATATTTTCTCAGAAAGGGTCAGAATTGTGTTTCTAGGTTTCATACTTTCGTGAAATTAATGTCTTCATAAATATATTCATTCTGTTTCCCTTTTTTTAAGGTATTGTCGGGGTTGTGATGGAGAACTGAAGGACCAACACGTAAGTATCTTCCAATTTTTACACATTTGACATACCCAAATAAAGCCTGAATTATACAATAAAACTAACAAACATATTATACATATTTTCTAAAAAGTAGGCCGCATACACATTGTAAAATACCACACAGCACAATACACTGATGGACCCCTTCATGCAGTCTTTGCTGCAAAGCATAAGGTTGTGTAAAAATGCATAAAAAGTCACGTTTGTGGCTAAAACTCTGAACTAAGCAGAACCTTCTATGCCCAATGCCTCCTAAAAATAAAGGATCAAGATGTGCAGTGTTTATACAGTTCACTTATGCCAATGTCTACATGTACATATCTTCACATATTCACCAGAACAGAATCGAGCAAAAATATCTGTGACCCAGATGCCGATACATCCGAGTCACGCAGTTGACAAATGGTCTGATTAGGCTTAGGGGTTGATCAGATGTGTAACTGCTTATCTTCTGACCCCTGTAGTATGGGGGGGAGCCCCAGCATTTGTGACCATCAGTGAGCACATTTTCTATCTGATTGTAAGGGGGTGATAGCATGAAGACAAGTTCCTGTATCACTTTCCTGGCGTCACTGGAAGTCTGTACAGGGGAGAAGATGATTGAGTCCTCTTACATGGCCCAATGTGGGCCATGTTGGCGCTTATTTGCTCCTTTCACAATCAGCAATGCATGAGGGCGAACGATTGTTACTACAATCACTAATCCCCATACATTACCATCATGTCGGCAGCACATCTCCCTGTTTACACAGGGAGATGTGCCGCCGACAACAATAATATTTCTTGTAGCATAAACGATCCAATCAGCCGATGAATGTTGCTCGTTCATTGGCAGATCGTCACCCTGTTTATACAAGGCAGTGATCGGGAACAAGCGTTCTTATGAACGCTCATTTGCCTGATAATTGGCCTATGTAACAGGGTCTTAACAGGCTGTTATCTTTCTTTTTACTGTCACCTTGCCCTCCCATCCCTCCCTTATAGAGACTTAAATGCGGGAAGTAAAACTTTAAAAACTTCTCACCAACGTTAAACGAGTGCTTCACACTGAATATTGTACCCAGCGCTTTGAAAACAAAGATTCTGGACTTTAAAATAATACCAAGATTGAAACTCTGCCACTTAGATTTTAAAACGCTTGCCGCAACTAAAATATATTTTTTTTACATGCGTCCCTGGCAGTGAAAGGGTTACACCTGTCTGCTAGATCTCATTTAAAGGGCTTTTCCGAGATCGAAATATCTGGCCGAGTTGGGGAATGCCATAAAACAATAAAAGACCCTTTACTCCCCCCAGTGTTCCAGTGCAGCCGCTCCCATCCCTCTCTGTTTACAGTGTTGCAGTGATGCATGTTTATGTCAATGGGGAGAGGGGAATAAGCCGCTGTCAGACACATCCATCATGCCTCAACCTTCTTTCCCCTGACATCTAAGTTTGTATGGTAGCCCCATGCACATTAGATCGGACACCAAGTTATGTGGCCTCAAGTACAAAACAAGCGCAAACAAGAACTAGAGATGTTGCCCACAGCAACCAATCTGATTACTGCTTTCATTTTTTTTTAGTCCTGCTTGAAAACAAAGCTGAAATCTGATTGGTTACTATGAGCAACATCTCCAATTCCTGCCTGCGCGAGTATTCATACATGAGGTCCTTGTTTATGTCACCTCAATTCTATTTTAAATAGAAAATTTTGTATGACTCTTTTCCCAGTTTGCCAATTCTTTGCTATTACTAAAATGTGTCTCTTTCTTTTATCCTTGCAGGTTTACATGTGCGCAGTATGTGACTGTGTCTTCTGTGTGGAGTGTGACTTGTTCATTCATGATTCCTTACATTGTTGTCCTGGATGCATTCATACACAGCCAAATGCATTGGTCTCATAATGCAATCTCTGGAGAATAGATCTGTCCTCCATGAAAAACAACGCTTGTCCTGTGCCGTTTCCATAAGTCACTTTTGAATTCTGTGAAGGCAACAACTTATATGGATGCATATTGACTGACACTGGTGTAGAGCTGTTTTATACATGGCGGGTTGGAAGCAGAAACCTTAATGGAGATCCATCCATCTCATAACCTGGAATATTTGATTATCTACGATCACCAGTCTGGTCCTACTAGATCAAATACGTTTCACTACATTACTTTTTAAAGGGGTTGTTCCAAAGAATGTTATCAGATATGTTCTAAAAGTCTGATCAATGGTAGTCAAGCACCTCCACCGAGAAGAGCCTGGTCCCGCTGCTCGCTTCAAGTAGATAGATGGCCATGTATACGTTTTTCACTTTAGTTTGACAATAATACAGTGAGTGCAGTTGGAGGTTTTCATAACCTTTATGTATTTTAAAGTGTTTTCCAATTTTTAGGTTAATAATGACTAAAGGGAATCGGTCAGCAGTTTTGATCCGTCAAAACTGCTGAGAGTGCTATATAGAGGACGGAGTGAGCAGTATAATCATACCTGAGGTAACAGTCATGCAGGTTACATGACCAAGAAATCTATACATTAATGCCCCTGGAGCTGGGATTTCAGTACTCTGGGCTCTCTACACTGAACGCTCCATAGCCCCCCCCCCCCTCTGCTCTTATTTGACGACTCTAGCAGTATCCTGATTGGACGCTAAAGCCATCACTCAGAGCAAAGAGTGACATGATTATGCTGCTCTCTCCGCCCTCTGCATAGCGCTGTCTGAGGTTTTGAGGGATCAGAACTAATGCCATATTACCTTTCATCAATGTATAGAGGAAAAGTTATGCTTTGTAATATACTTAGTGTTTTAATTTCTCCTTATTTTAATATACTTGTTTGCTGTCAATGAATGACAAGACATTTACACACTGTGTATATGGCTAGTCCTGCTCTTAGCTGAGAAGGCAATGCCCTGTGAGCTAAATACATCAGCAGTAGTTTGCTGCACTGTATCAGTCTGGAGTCCTGGCTGTTTAGGTCACAAGTCATTGCCTAGACTGGACACAATTCACAATTATACCCACCCCTCAGCTGAGAGCAGCGCTAGGTATGTATGGGTTTGGAGCCTGTGAATGTAAATAAGGCACTGTTCACATCTGCGTCGGGCCATTCTGTTGTTGTGCTCCATCAGAGGAGCAGAAAAAGGGACTACCGGAAGCAACTGTTCCGTTGCACCAGGGACACCACTGGTGGCCGACGGAACCCATTGACTTTTTAATAGGTTCCGTTGGCTTTCCATCGGGGTGTGCGTGGCTTTACCAGAAAAAAAAAACAGTAGCAATCTCTGCCAGATCTGCGATGGAAGCCCCTAATAGAGCCTCCAATGCAGATATAAACGGGCCCTTAGCGTGTTCTCATTCAAACTAATATCTTAAAAATTATGAGAAATTGAAATACAAAGAATATTAGAAAGATTTATAATTTTTAATTGATTACAATAGTACTAGAGTGATTAAGCTTTATTTACATAAAACCAGAAAACCCTTTGATGATGGTCGGCACCAGGACCTGTCTGATTTTGAAATAGTTGTCCCCATTGATCAAACGTTTACAAAAATTCTGATTGATACATCATAAGACTTTCTTGGGCCAACTCCTATAAATATGTTTAGCATATTTAGAAATTATTGTAAAATATTTTACATTTTGCACTGATTCCTGTGGATTCTGCTTATTCTATTAAACCTCCCCATTTATCCTGACTTGTCTAACAACTGTTGCAAACAAGGAATAAACCATTTCTAGCTGCTGGCATTTAAGTTAGGCTATCTCCACAAATGCATTAGGCTGAGTTCACATCTGCATCATCAATTTTTGTTTTTTTTGTTCTGTCATAGGAGCAGAACAACGAAATGACTGAGTGCAGGATTGACCTATAATGGTGCCTGTCGGATTCTGTTGTGGTATGCGTGGTTTTAATGGGAAGAATAGTACTGCATGCTGTGCTAGTCTTCCTGTCAAATATAATGCTATCTGCGACTGAGGCTCCTATGGTATTTTTTTTCCCTATGCGTGATGGATGCCACTGTGTTGCATCCTACATGGCATCCATTAAACATGTCGGGAGATTTTATCGGCATTTACGTTAAACAGAGGCCGTTAAAGTGATGTTAGCAGAGCTTTAGTTCTTTTCCGTCAAGTTACAGTTGTGTTTTGAAGGTTGGAATAGCGTAGCATGCTGCGCTATTCTATCTACTAAAAAAAGAGATAGTTGACAGAAATCTGACAAGCCCATTATGTCAAAGGGAATATAAAGAAACAGATCATAACGGATCAGTCAAATGGATCATAACTGATCATGAAAGATCATAACGGATCTGTCATGTATCCTATAAATACGGAAAACATGACGTCAATGTGAACAGAGCCTAGCAGATATGGTCCAAAATGGCAAAAAAAGACAGACACCATGATGGAATCTCGACGGAACCCATTAAAGTCAATGGGTTTTGTCAAGTGCAGTTTGTGTCTGTCATGTGACAGATCTGATCCTTCTGTTTTTGATGGAGTAGAGCAACAGGAACCCTGAACACAGGTGTGAACCCAGTCTTAAGCGTAATGACCTACAGTGTAAGCTAGTCTTAAAGCGCAACAGATTTAATGACTTATATGGGCAATTTATGTTTTATTGATAAATAGGTTTCCACACTTGCGGGTAACTTGCGGGTAACTTGCGGGTAACTTTCCTATTGAGAACTTTTTTTTATATATTGAATATCTTGTGTCTACTTATTTTTTGAATATAGGAAATATAATACACAATGAACTAATGTTTTGTTACCTGTAATTCAGTGCGGTGAAAAAAATATGCATCACCTATCCAAATATGCCATATTATTACATTTTTACGCTTTTACCTATGACAGCACCCCTGGAGAGACATCCCATTTGCTGGACAGGAAGCCTGACAATATAAAAAAGGACACACCTCTCCACACACCCAGTCAGGTTTCCTGTCCTCTGGATGGGATTGTCCTGTGGATCAAGACACTCTCTCCAGGATTGCAGACCCTCCAGCAGGTACTGTTTTCCTGGAGGTTTTATGAAGGTGTAAGTCTCTTAGGGAGCAACCTGTAGTCTGGGACTGGTATCTCCCTCCTCTCCCGGTCACCGATTCCCTCTACGGAGGTGGTAGATTCCCGCCGCGGGTGCGGTCTCCTCTGGGGGGGAGCTCTCCTGGGGTCAGACCTGGCTCCGGGTTACAGGCAGAGAGCCAGGACTCCTGACACAGCGTTCGGCCGCTTCCGGCGCACTACAGTGACCACTTCCGGTCGCGGCGCATGTCCCTTCCGGTGGGAATGGCCTGGGAGCCTACCCAGCCAATCCTAGGCCTATTTCTAGGCCTGAACCAGAACGGCTCCTTCTCCAGCAAAGCAACCAGCATGGAAGCTCCAGGAGAAGCAGCAGGACGCGTGGAACGACCTGAGTGATCAGACCCAGGAAGATCCTCCAGTCCGGTACTTTAAACAGCATGGGATCTTCTAGGAAGCATGGTAGGACAAACCTTTTTTTTCACATTATTAATTTTGTCCTTCCTTGTATATTGCATGTTTCCTAGGTCAGAGAGGGTCCCAGGAAAAGATTGGACAAGGCTCGCAACAAAGAATGTGCTGTGTGCAATAGGAAGCTAGCAGCCTCTTATCAAAAACTGTTATGCCAGCTTTGTTTAGATAAGATCCTGGCAGAAGAATCCCCTAGCCTTGCCTCTAGCATAAGAGATATAATGCGAACAGAGGTTAAGAGCTCCCTTAGATCCCTCAGAAAGAATCATGATCGTTCTAGCACCTTGTCTGGCAAGACACGGCAGGACCTAGGCATTTCTAATTCCTCAAGATAAGAGGTTTGAGGAGGAAGGGGAGCTAGGCTCCTCTGAGTTTCCCTCTGATGAGGATTGGGGAGGGAAGAACTTTATTCCCAGCGGATGACGTGGACCAACTTCTTAAAACACTCCGGGCCACTATGAATATCGATGACCCCAAGGAACCCCGGTCTGTTCAGGACATTATGTTTTGAGGGCCTGGGTCCTAGGAAACAGGACTTTTCCTGTTCGGGGGAATATAACCAGCCTCATTAGGAGAGAATGGAAGAACTCTGACAGGAAATTAGTGCATTCCCAAGATTTTGAAGAGAAAATATCCCTTTGAGGAGGGTTTAAGTAAAGTCTGGGATAGTTTCCCCAGACTGGATGCTCCGGTAGCGAAGATATCCAGGAAAAATGCCTTACCGTTTGAGGATCTTGGGGCAGACTATTACCTAAAAAGAACCTGGGAAGCCTCTGCGGGGGTCTTTAAGCTGGGTATTGCCGCTGCATGTGTAGCCAGGTCTCAAGATCTGGATAGCTCAGTTAGAGCTTCATCTCAGGGATAAGACTCCTAGGGATCAGAGACTGGCTTCCCTCGTGGTTTTGTCTAAGGCCACCGATTTTTTTTGGCTGATGCTTCAGTGGACTCGGTCCGTCTGGCAGCCTTATCCAACTCAGCCAGAAGAGCAATATGGCTGAAAACATGGAAGGGAGATGCAGGCTCCAAAGAAAAACTTAGTTCTATCCCTTGTTCCCGAGATTTTTTTGTTTGGCCCCTCCACTGGATAATCTCCTGGAGAAAGCATCCGATAGGAGGAAGGAGTTTCCTACCCTGGGCAAACCAGACTCCTTTCATTCCAGGAAATTTAATAGAAACCCCATTTCCCAGGGACAGGATTTTAGATCCTCTAAATTCAATAAAAAGAACGGGTTTCTTGTTTAGGCCTCAGAGCGATCCCAAGAATAAAGATCACCAGCAATGATGCCAGAGGGAGCGGGGTAGGAGGTTGCTTATCCCTTTTATATCAAGAATGGGAAAGGATCTCCTCGATCAAATGGGTTCTAGATATCATAAAGACCGTTTTGACCTCCTGTATCCCGGCGATAATGTGGGCTCAGTTCAGGTCCAGACCTCTGCAGAGGGATATATTAGGAAAGTGGGACAAGACCAGGTGCTCACTAGATCACTCCCTGCTCCTTTCCTCGGCAGCCAAACTCTCGTTCAGGTGGTGAAGGTAGAAAACCTCAGGAAGGGTGTTTCATGGGCCCCAGCCCTGAACATTACAACAGATGCCAGTCCTTGGAGGTGGGGAACCCATGGCGAATCCTTCTGCCTTCATGGTCAGTGGGATCCTCAAACCTCCATAAGATCTTCCAACTACAGGGAGCTGGGAGCAGTACTTCAGGCAATAAAGAACACAATTCCTATACTTTCGGGAAGAATGGTAAAGGTTCTTTCAGACAACACGACTACAGTAGCATACATAAACCATCATGGAGGTACAAGATCAGGGCTTGTGATGAAGTTAGCTACAGAGATCTTTTGCCTAGCCGAGCTACATCTATCGTCCCTTTCAGCTGTCCATCTAAGGGGAAGGGACAATCTGGTAGCAGACTTCTTGAGCAGAAGACAGTTGCTGCAGCCGGAGTGGTCCCTGAATCAGGACGTTTTCCAGATGATTGTGGCTGGGTGGGGGAATCCTTCCATAGACCTGTTCGCTACCAGGGAGAACAAGAAGGTGCCCAGATTATTTTCCCTAGATCCCAGGGAATATCCAGTAGCAGAAGATGCTCTCTCTCAGAGTTGGAGCCTGGTAAAGGGTTATGCCGCCCCGCCCCCCCTGTCTACTTCCGAGAGATTTAAAAAAGATCAGAGAAGATAGAGCCTCGGTAATCCTGATTGCTCCATTTTAGCCAAGAGGGCTGTGGTCCACCTGGGTGGGGAAGTTGTCCGTAACCCAACCATGGATCCTTCCAGACAGACTAGATCTCCAGTCCCAGGGCCCAGTAGTTCATCCAGACATATCCAGGCTGCATCTTACAGCATGGAGACTGAGCGGGTAAACGTCAGGAAAAGAGGTATCTCTGAAACTGTCATATCTACTTTACTGTCAAGTAGGAAACCGGTTACCTCTAAAATATATTTAAGGGTCTGGAAAGCTTTTCTTACCTTTACAGGAATTGATATAGACCCATTAGCAGATCCAGATATTCCCCTGCTTTTAGACTTTCTCCAAGCAGGGCGAGACAAAACCCTCAAGCCTGGTACATTAAAGGTACAGATTTCTCCCCTAAACTCCTTCTATGATTCCAGATTAGCAGAACACCCCTAGATTAGAAGGTTCCTGATTGCGGCCTCCAGGATAAGACCCCAAATAAGGTCTTCATTCCCACCCTGGGACTTAAACTTAGTCCTTACTGCTTTGATCCTTTGAACTCCCTGTCCATTAAGTTTCTCACTCTAAGGCCTTATTCACACGAACGTGTTATATGTCCGTGAGACGCGTGTGATTGTCACGCGCGTCGCACGGACCTATGTTAGTGACTGGGGCCGATCAGAATATCAGTGAATTTCACGCAGCGTATGTGCGCTGCGTGAAACTCACGACACGTCCTATACTTGCCCATGTTTCATGCAGCACGCACCCATTGAAGTCAATGGGTGCGTGCAAATCGCGCACGGCACACGGAAGCACTTCCGGGTGCCGCGCGTGATGCGTACTACAGTAGTAAAATAAATGAATGAAAACAGAAAAGCACCTCGTGCTTTTCTGTTTATAAACATAAAAACAGAGTGTCATAATGATGCCAGCTGCGTGAAAATCACGCAGCCACGCACCATATGCTGATGCCACACGGACCTTTTGCGCTCGCAAAACGCCGCGTTTTTTGCGCGCCCAAAACTGACACGTCCATGCGAATAAGGCCGTAAGATGACGTTTTTACTAGCGGTTACCACTGCCCGAAGAGTAAGTAAAATTCAGGGCCTTTTCGGTCTTTCACCCTTAGGGTATGTTCACACGGCTTATTTTCGCACGTAATTCGGGCGTTTTCCGCCTCGATTTACGTCCGAAAATGCGGCTCGATAGCGTCGGCAAACATCTTCCCATTGAAAGCAATAGGTTTTATGTTGGTCTGTTCCCACGAGGCGTAAATTTACGCGTCGCTGTCAAAAGACGGCGCATAAATAGACGCCCGCGTCAAAGACGTGCCTGTCACTTCTTCAGACGTAAATGGAGCCGTTTTCCATTGACTCCATGGAAAAACAGCTCCATTTAATCATAATTGACGCAGCGAAAAAGCGCCTCAACATGTCATTACGCCTGAAATTACGGAGCTGTTTTCTCCTGAAAACAGCACCGTAATTTCAGCCGTAACGGACGCTGCTGTGTGAACATACCCTTACACTTTAGTATTGGACGATAGAGTAATTATGAAGACCTTACCAGGTTTTTTGCCAAAGGTAATTTCCCCTTTTCATCAAGACCAAGAGATTATTCTTCCCTCCTTTTGTGACTCCCCGAAAAATCCAAGAGAACAGGAATTTAATTGTTTAGACATAAGGAGATGCTTAGTCCACTACCTGGAGGTCACGAAGGACTGGAGGTCTTCAGAAAATCTCCTTATTCAGTTCCAGGGTCCAAATAGAGGGTCGGCAGCTAGCAGACCGACAATAGCATCGTGGATTAAATAGGCCATACACTTAGCCTATGTGGGCCAGAACACTAATCCCCCAGAGTTCTTTGGAGCTCATTCCACCAGAGCTGTATCTACTTCTTGGGCTGAAAGAGCCAACGCATCTCTAGACCAGATTTGCAGGGCGGCTACATGGAGCTCACCCCACACCTTTATTAAAGATTATAGATTACAGTTGCATTCAGTCACTGATTTAGCCTTTTGGTAGGAAAGTTCTACAAGCTGTAGTCCCACCCTAAAACTGGGGTTCTATTTTACATCTCCAGGGGTGCGGTCATAGGTGAAAGGGTAAAAGGTTGATTACTTACCGGTAATCGGTTTTTCATGAACCTTTGACAGCACTCCCCTAGTTCCCTCCCTTTAGTAAACTTTCTTGATATCTCTTGTATATTGTGTG
Organism: Rhinoderma darwinii; assembly: GCF_050947455.1. Taxonomy (NCBI): domain Eukaryota; kingdom Metazoa; phylum Chordata; class Amphibia; order Anura; family Rhinodermatidae; genus Rhinoderma; species Rhinoderma darwinii. The sequence goes on from NC_134687.1 coordinate 551,585,284, forward strand.
TGTGTGTGTGTGTGTGTGTGTGTGTGTGTGTGTGTGTGTGTGTGTGTGTGTGTGTGTATATATATTTATTTATGGTGTGGGGTGACTTTTCACTAAGGTGGCGCAAAGAAAAAAAAAACTATAATAAATATGGGTGGGTGTTTATACACACACAGTGTATATATGAATAAAAGATAACGAATTCTCATCCTGAGTTATTTCTAAAGACTGGGTGTGTGGAGAGGTGTGTCCTTTTTTTAATTTTTTTTTATATCGTCAGGCTTCCTGTCCAGTGAATGTGGTGTCTCTCCAGGGGTGCTGTCATAGGTTAATGAAAAAACGATTACCGGTAAGTAATCAATCTTTTTATTTTTTATTTTATTTTTATTTTTTTTACACTAAATGGTTTCAGATCTTCCAACTAAATTTAATATCAAACAAAAGAACTGGTGTAAAATATATTTTTAAATGTTACTGCATTTATTTAAGTGTCCTATTTTTTTGCTTTTTACGGACCGTGCTCCCGTACTGTATATGCGGGTGGCTGTCCGCAGCCCATCAACAGTTGGCCGTGCCCTTAGTCACGGACAGTGATTACGGAAACAGTTGTGTTTATGGGGCCTCACAAAACTTGTGAAATATCAGTAGTTTTGATCAGTGGGGGTCCTAGGACTGAGACCCCCCACTGATCACTAAATCGAGGCAGTAGAAGCGCTCGGGTGAGCGATGTGCCGCTTTGTTTCTTAACAGCTTTCCTCAGAGCGGTGTGCAGGCTCAATAGAAAATAGAGTACGTAGCTCGCTCGTCTTTCCGAGGAAAACTGATCAGAAATGGAGCAGCACAGTGCTCACCTGAAGCTTCGTTTTAAAAGTTTTTAGTTCCCCTTTAAAACTTTTGTACCACCTTTGTGACCAAATACTTCCTATAATCTTATAACCGTTATCACTGTCGCCCACTTATTTACAGAACTTTCTTAAAGGGTTGTCCATTTTCATATACCCTTTTAGGGAATTCTGAGTTAATATAGGAGTCCTGTGTTCAGGATCCTCGGCGTCTCTTGCTCTGGAGGACCTGTCCTGTCCACCAATACAAAGTTGACCTATTGATTTGAATAGGAACTGTGTAATGCTTTTTTTCCCCTGTGGTGGAGCGGCAAGGAAAATGAACACTTAGGCCAGGTTCCCGCGTAGCGTAAACGCTGTGGAATTTCCGCAACAGAATTGTGTGTGGAAATTCCATGGCATTTACAGTAGCAGCAAAGTGGATGAGATTTAGAAAATCTCATGCCAATGCTGCAAAAAAATAAATAAATGCAGCGTAAACGTTAATAAATTGACCTGCGGTGCTGAATTTAAAAAAAAAAAACAACGGACACCCTGTTGGAATCCTAATGGAATCCTTTTAAGTTAAGGGGCGCCATTGGTGTCTGTTGTGTGACAGATCTGGCACTGTATCATAACTTCCGATGCGAAGAAGGATAGAATTTTTTCACCCTTATGCCCCGCTTGTTTGTATAGGACAGACATGGGCAAACTACGGCCCGCGGGCCACATACGGCCCGTTAGGCTTTTTAATCCGGCCCGCCGAACTTGTCCAAATTATAGTAAAAACCTCCTTTTTTTTCCCCTTTCCCTGCAATGCCCACGTTTTCCCAATAGATGGCGCACTCAAAACACATTGACCGTTGTTAATGTGGCGCGTATTTCTCTTTATTTCACTTTAATTTTCACTTCGTTTCACGTCACCATTAAGCCCTTCGGTTTTCAAAGAGTACAATATCAGCCGTCACTTTGCCACGAAGCATGCAAACTATGCTAGCAAGCAGTCAACACAAGAACGGGCGGCTACTGCTCAGAGGTTGGCAGCTAATTTACAGAGTCAACAGAACTTTTTTCTTGATAAATCACAGTGCGTATGTTATTTTAATCTATTTACATTTCCTCCTCCCAGTATCTGCGAAATAGTATGTAAATGCCATATCTTGCATATTCCTTGAGACAAATTTATTAACTGATAAGGGCTATTTTTCACATTTGAAAGACAGTTAATAAATTGGGTTGTAGTGTTCTTACTGTGCTATGAGGTTTGCACACACTACATTTAATGCTTTAGTATATCCGGCCCAAACACTCCCTCCAAATGCTCCTGGCCCGGCCCCTCTGTCAAATTTTAGAACCCATTGTGGCCCGCGAGTCAAAAAGTTTGCCCACCCCTGGTATAGGACATGCCCCTAAACTACATTTTAATCACAAATCGTGCAAATGACCTATTTGGGCGCCTGTTGATGTCTGTTGTGTGAGGGATCAGGCACTGTGTGGTAACTTCCATTGCGAAGAAGGGTAGACGTTTTTTGTTTTTTTTTTCTTATTCCCCAAGCAACAGAATTTTATTCACAAATAGTACAAATTACTCCTTCAGCAGACAGTTAGAAAATGGATATAGACCACACACACCAGAGCTTCTAAATAAAGATATACATCCCTAGCCGGATCCCCCCTTTATACAGACCCCAGGCCAGATCCCCCTTTATACAGATTCCAGGCCGGGTCAGTGGTCTATATCTTTATGTATCTGAGGGGTTCACACTACAGACCTAGCGTTGTGCTGATATTAATGGATATATGTTCACTTGTGTTACAAATTAGATATCACTGCCTTAATGAACGATTAAAATGTAATTTTATTATAGACATCAATGACTAAAAATCGGCTAAATAGCCAAAGAAACTATTTAAGGTGTAAGCAAGGAGACCAGTAGGGGGGTGCAAATGGATACTGTATATATCCGCTTACACCTCCAATTGCAAAAAGATTTCTGCCCCTTCAACTTATAGTATAGAACCTGGTCATCCCTGCCACTAGAACTGTGTCCCAATGCGTTTCAGCACCCCCAATTAGCAGGGTGCATCATCAGGGGTCACAGTGTTTATTGATTTAAAACATCAAGAGGCCGATTAGCACAGGTTGCGTGCTTTAACATTCACCAGGCTCGTGCACGACACTAGTCAGCTGGTCGAACACGAGCAGAGTGAACGCCGACCAGATATAGTCATAACCCCTCCCACCATATGAAGACACGGCGGCTGGCTGGCCAATCACACGCAAGCATACGCCAATGACATCACCTGCACGAAACGAGCCCCCGGAAGCACAGTGAAGCCGCAGATGGGAGGAAAGAAAGCGTCCCTAGTAACCAGGGATCATAAGGCGGCCATGTGAAAACCTGGCAGATAGTTGTTGGCAATGAATAGCTGAGATAGAAAGAACTACTGACTGATTTTATTAACTTGGTTGTTACATATAGGAAGCAAGGGCTGCAGGGCTACTTCAATGGGTGGTCGGGGTATGGATGATAGATATAACATAGCATATGGATATGGATGATAGATATAAGCATGTGACTAGTGGTATAGAGATGGTAAGGGAGGTTAAAGTACATATGTGTGTGTGTGTATATAATTATATATATATATATATATGAGTATGGATGTTTCAAGTTGACCATGCCAGGAGAAATATTATAGTGGGGGTCGGGTTATACGAAACAATTATAGGACAGCTGCTCATTGAGGCCCGCAGGTTTCACAGTATGCATGCGAAAAATCCATTGGGCCTTTTTTTTGTAAAATCCTCTTATCTAAATCCCCCCCCAGGCTGACGGTCGTATATGCTCAATACCCTGGAATAGGATGACATTAGTGTTGCCAGCATGGCACTCCCAAGCATGCCTTGCCACCGGAGTATCCTCATTTCGGCGGATATCCCCTATGTGGTCCCTAATCCTTCTCCTGAACTCCCTAGAAGTCTTGCCAATGTATTGCAGTCCACAAACACACGAAATGAGATAGACAACTCCTCTAGTTTTACAATTAATGAATGACCTTGTTAGGGATCTGCCAGGTACTTCATCTAGGTATACTCCTGGGATTAATCAATCCACACCTGAGGCCAGACCTGTTCGACTGACACCATCTCCCACCAACCAGGGTGGCAGGCTCAGGAGTGGGAGAGCCTATCGCGGCCTGGTCTGTCGGAGTTAGCTCCGCCCCCTGTCCTTTATTACCTGCCCTGTTCTCTCCCTCAGTGCTTGTAATTCTTTTGGATTCCTGGCCCCACTGCTGCTTGCTCCAGCCTGCTTCTGCCGTGCTTCTGCCTTGCTGCAGTTCTGCTTGACCTGCCTTGCTTTGCCCCTGGCTTGCTTCTGTCTCCTTGCCCGCTTGGGTGTACTCACTTCGTCCTGGTCCTGACTGTCCGTTCGCCGCTCTGTTTCCTCGTGGCGTTCCGTGGCTACTGCCCCTTCCCTTGCATGTTCCCTGTTTGTTTTCCTGTGCACTTAGACAGCGTAGGGACCGCCGCCCAGTTGTACCTCGTCGCCTAGGGCGAGTCGTTGCAAGTAGGCAGGGACAGGGCGGTGGGTAGATTAGGGCTCACTTTCCCTTCACCTCCTTCCGGCCATTACAGACCTATTAGCAAAGGTCCTCCCTGTAGTGTGACTCTGAAAACTCTTGCGGCATAATATGGAGTCACAGGCCTTGCATGATCAACATCTAAAGGTACCCTTAATGTCATGTGTGAGCCATGATGTGGGAGAGGTAGGTTGCAGGTGGCTATGTACCAGGCGGCCCCTGATGTTTCTACCCCTCCTGTAGGTCACCAATGGTTTTTTCACCCACCATGCTTCCAATAACAAGGTCTGCTTTAAGAATACCCCAATACGCTTGGAGGACCCTAATCACCTCCTTGTTCGATGAATCATACGTCCCTTTAATGCGTATCTGCTCATCAATCGACAGCTTCCTAGGAATAAGGAGATCACTCCGATTACAGTTTAAAGCGTTTTGATACGATGATCTCAAGACTTTGCGAGGATAGCCTCTCCGAAGGAATCTGTTTTGTAGGTCTGCTGCAGCTATTCTAAAGTCTGTGATTGTAGAGCAATTCCTATGTACCCTGAGGTACTGTCCCTTGGGTATCCCCCTTTTTAATGGTCCGGGGTGCCAGCTCTCCCACCTGAGAAGACTATTGGTCGCTGAATTCTTCCTATAGACACTAGTCTGAATACATCCTTGTTCAGTCTTGAAGATATTGATGTCAAGGAACGTCATTTTGCTATCATGGATTTCAGAGGTGAAAAAGAGCCCCATCTCATTGACATTAAGGATGGCCACAAATTCACTAAACTGTTCCCTGGTTCCCGTCCAGAGAATTAAGACATCGTCAATGAATCTTAGCCACAGAAGAATCAGAGATGTCCATTCATCCATGTCCTCATTGAACACAACCTTGCTCTCCCACCAGCCCAAATATAAGTTGGCATAGGAGGGGGTGCAGGGACAGCCCATCGCGAACCCCCTGAGCTGCTGATAGTATTTACCATCAAACAGGAAGAAGTTGTGTTCAAGGACAAATCTGAGTAGGCTGACCACAAACTCATTGTGAGCCTGATAGTGTAGTCCCCTTTCATTCAGGAAGTCCCCTACAGCCCTACATCCAGAATTATGGGGTATAGAGCCGTAGAGGGCCTCCACATCTAGTGAGGCCAAGTTGACACCGGCATCACATCTGATACCCTCAAGTCTTCTAAGTACATCCATCGTGTCCCTAACGTACGATGTGAGAGTCAATACAAGAGGTTTAAGAATTTGATCAATATAGAGACCAGCATTTTGGGTCAGATTATCAACCCCTGATACAATGCAATTAAATTTAACACCTGTTAACTCCTGTGCTGTGAATAAAGCTGGGCATGAATGAAGAGAAGTGTATGACGCTGATTGGTCAGCGTCATACACTTTTCTTTCCAACGCCCATTTGGTGAAAAGTAAAAAAACGCCCAGTTAGGCATTTAGAACAAATTAGCATAAAACTAAAAATGATCATAACTTAAATAATATAGAGGTGTAGCTAGGTTCTCCAGCACCCGGGGTAAAGATTCAGTTTGGCGCCCCCCCCCCCCCCCCAACCTCTTTCCCGACATTTCCTTCCCCCTCGCCATGTTTGTTTTCTCTACCAATCAATGACGTGTCATTTCTTTTCCACATTTCTTTTTATGTAACTCGAGCATAAAAACATTTGTGCATTTTACAAGCAATATAGTTCTATATACAACACCAGAATAATGCTCAGTACATAAATACAGCACTAGCACAAATACAGCTCAATTTAGTGCAACCCCTGCCGTATAGGTTCACACTAAATTGTTTCCAGCTCCCAGCATGGACCAAACAATGGTGAGGATATGCTGGAAGATGCTGTTTCACAAAAAAAAAATCATATAATCATACCACCCATCATCTCGCTGCAGATCATACAGTGACTACAGTACTGATTAGAGGCAGAATAAACATTTACATTAAGTGACTCACCGGTGACGTTTCAGATTCTAGTTCTTTTTCTCCATCCAGTCCAGACCTCTATAATGACTTCTCCCGGTCACAGCCCATTTCTGCAGTTTGCCGTTCAGATGTCTTCAGCTTCTCACTTTTCCTACATTTCTACACTTATAAATAAAGATAAAGTTATACCACATACTACGCCCCTAAATATAATAGCGTCATACACTGCACCTCTAATTATAATAGCACTATACACTGTGTCCCACACACACAACGTGCCCCAGTAGATAGTGCCACCCATAGAGCCCCCTGTAGATAGTGCCCCCATATAGCCAACTCCTGTATAGTGTCCCACATATAGCTCCCCATATAGTGCTTTACAGATAGCCCACCCCTGTATATAGTCCCCATGTAGATATAGCCCACCCATGTATATAGTGCTCCACGTATAGCCCAACCCTGTATATAGCCCCCCTGTAGATATAGCCCACCCCTGTATATAGTGCTCCACAGATGCCCACCCCTGTATATAGCCCCCTGTAGGTATAGCCCACCCCTGTATATAGTGCTCCACAGATAGCCCACCCCTGTATATAGCCCCCCTGTAGATATAGCCCACCCCTGTATATAGTGCTCCACAGCCCACCCCTGTATATAGTGCTCCACAGATAGCCCACCCCTGTATATAGTGCTCCACAGATAGCCCACCCCTGTATATAGCTCCCCTGTAGATAAAGCCCACCACTGTATATAGTGCTCCACATATAGCCCACCCCAGTATATAGCCCCCCCTGTAGATGGAGCCCCACCATAGAAAAAGCCCCCCCTGGTAGATAAAGCCGCCCCCCTGTAGATAAAGCCACCCTCGTAGATAATGCCACACACTTTTTTATTACGATAAAATAACAAACTATTCTAACTCACCTTAATCCCGTTCCCACGCCGTCCGGCAGCAATGGAGACCTGCTCTCTTCTGCGCATGTCTCCTGGGGTTGAACGCTTCCCTGTCATTCAGCGCCTTTCAACGACGCAAGCATCGCACCGATTCACTCGTAGAAAGGCGCTGAATGGTAAGCAGTGGCGGATTAAGTAGACCATAGGCCTTGGGCTGTTCCACAAACTTGGGCCCCCCTTCCCCACCACCGCTCTGCCATGTCTATAGTGAACACCACCTTTTTGTGTGAGCATTGACAAATGGTTGTTACGATTCCCCTTGTCAAAGGGCTGTGTCCCCAAATACTGACCGTCTCCAACCATTGCTGACAGTATCACACTGTGTAGGGACACATCCTCCTGACAATGTGAATGGTAACACGCATTTGTCTATTAGCTCTGGGTACACACAGATATGTAGAATACAAGGATTACCTGCAACAGACGTGTCAGGAGAGGAGATCCCCTATAGATCCAGTGACGTCTTCTCTGATGGGAGCCGTTTTCTTTTCTTCTCCATCTGACGCAGACCGTTATGGCGACTTCTCCTGATGAGACATCTTTGCCCATCACTTCTGCAGTCATTTCCAGTCCCTATAGAAACACACAAATTTAGACACCAAGGCCCAGGACCATACATTAAAGGAGTGGTGCGGGAACAGACCGTGTTTTTAAACTGATGACCCATCGATGTGCCCGGACAACCCCTTTTACTTAGACTAATAAATTTGGACCACAGACTAGATCATAGAATACATACAGACCCAGACCTTCTAAACTATTGCAGTCCCCAGACCAGACCCCACCCCCCCCCCAAACAAATACAGACCCCATCACAAGCACCCTGAATAAATACAGACCTCAGACCGGACCCCTAAATACAGACACCAGACCTGACTCCCTAAACTAATAATGACCCCAGACCTGACTCCCTTAATACAGACCTCAGACCAGACCCCCTAAACTAATACAGACCCCTAAATAAAGACCCCAAAACTAATACAGACCCCTAAATACAGACCCCATAAACTAATACAGACCCCAGACCACACCCCCAAATACAGACCCCCTAAATACAGACACCAGACCTCAAACTAGTACAGACCCCAGACCAGACCCCCTATTCTAATAGGGACCCCAGACCAGACCCCTAACCTAATACAGAACCTAGAACAGGCCCCCTAAATAGACCCTGTAAACAAATACAGACCCCAGATTAGACCCCCTAAATACAGACCCCTAAATAAAGACCCCTAAACTAATAGACCCTAGAACAGGCCCCCTAAATAGACCCTATAAACTATTACAGACCCCAGACCTCAAACTAAAACAGACCCCCTAAATACCGACCCCAGACCTCAAACTAAAACAAACCCCCTAAATATACAGACCTTAAACCCCTTAAACTGATACAGACCCCAGACCAGACCCCCTAAATACAGACCCAGAAAACTAATAGACACCAAACCTCCTAAATACAGTCCCCAAACCAGACCCCCTAAATACAGTCTCCCTAAATAGAGACCCATTAAACAAATCAATCCCCTTATACTTAGTCAGTCTTCTCTGTGGAGTCGCTGCTGCTGCTGCTCGAGCTCCTGCGGTCATGTGACCAGTAGGTCTAAGCAATAGTAAGAACTTCAGAGATAAGATCATGTGACCTTATGTCTAAAGGTCCTTTTGCAGGACATACACATTGCAGTTTCGTCACGGTTTATGCCGCGATTCGCGGCAAAATATAGACAAAACTACAATGTACCATGATAATATGCCATTGATGGCCGGGCACGGAACGTACCCGGCCATTCATTGGTTCTAATTGTACCTGTCCTATAGACGCAGGTACAATTATAGTGCAGGAGGGGGTGGCGCTGGCGCCCCCCTCTAAGTTGCACCTGGGGCACACGCCCCGTCTGCCCCCCCCCCTAGCTACGCCCCTGAAAAATAAACGTTTTTTAAAAAAAACGTATCTACATTAAAACGCCTAATAGATTAGGTAAAAGATAGGGCAGTTATAAACTGGTGACAGAGCCTCTTTAATATCCCTTATGGAGATGCTACGCCATCTTAAAATTTATATCCTGGAACATGAGAGCTTAATGCCAAATTTAAGAGGTCCTTAGTTTTTCATTTTCTCTCTATGTACATTCCTCAAATTATACTTGTACAAGCGACTCATTTACTCGGTTCCAAACTGCGAGCTCTTGCAGGGCCATGGGTCAGGTATGGTTATCATGCCTCTTATTCCAGTTACTCCTGTGAGGTCTCGTTACTGGTCCACAAATCTTTGCAATGTGAGGTTACATCTGAAAAGACAGATCATAGGGGTAAATTCCTTATAATGTCAGATCCATTTTACATCCTGTATCATTGTTAATGTCTATGATCCCCCTTTGGCCACTGTCAAATTGCTCACTGACATAATGTTGCTGGTGGCAAAGTTTTGCCCTGCTCCGCTTCTGCTGCTTGGAGATTTCAACCTTTTTTTTGTGCTCTGAATTAGATAAACTGGGGGGGGGGGAGTCCCAGGGTGTAGTTCCCCTTTGGCCAATTGGGCCGCAACTTATCATTTATGGGAAATTTGGCGGGCTCGTTACCCTCATTTGTTGGCTTATTTATTCCACTCACCCACCTATAGGTCCTTCTCCAGAATTGACCTGGCATTTGGAAATGATGATTCTCTAGTATATGTGTTAGATGCACAGTACCTCCCTCGGGGTATCTCAGGCCACTCTCCCCTCCTGAACACTAGGGTTCCCCGAAGTTGCAAAACGGAAAATATGGAGATTAAGTCCCCTATAGCTCTGCTGCAGTGAGGTTGCGACTTCCTTAGAAAAATAAATTACAGATTTTTGGAATACTAGGTTCGACTGATAGCAATCTGATGTGGGATGCCTTCAAAGCCTATATCAGAGGGGTGGTTATTCGAGCAATATCCTCACATAGAAAGGGTCTAGCTAAACAACGCATAGGATGGGAGACTGAACTGGTTGTAGCGGAGGAAGAATATCTCAGGACTAGGGACTCCTCAGCCTTTATTACAGTCACAGCAAAGAAACGTGAATATACCCTTTTATTAACTGAACTCACCAGGAAGAAAACCTTATATTCCCAACAGAGAGTTTTTGAGCAGGGAGATAAGATAGGTGTATTGTCCGCAGATTCCTCTCAACCAGCACATGTGGCTGTCCTGGCCTGCAGTGACCACTAGGGTGTGCGAGCGAGCTCAGTCCCGGCCTTAAAGGGTCAGCGCACACACATGTTTAGAATTGTCTACTCACCCTGGACTATAAGAAGGGCCCTGCCTCTTCACTCATTGCCTGAGCGGTGTTGTGTTTTCCTGTGTCAGTTTAGTAAATGGTCTCTTAGTGTTTTTCTGTTCCCAGTGTTCCCGTTCCTGCTACCTTTAACCTGTATCACCTTGTTCCTGTGCCTTAAAAGAGTTTGAGTCGTGTTGTGTTATACCACGACTGGTGTCTGCTGCCAAGGTCCCATTTGAGCCTAGCCTTTGCTACCATCAGTACTACCACAGGTACCCTTGCTTGGACTATAGACTTTTCATGGTACACTGTTTGGGCAGCTGCTATCCCGCTATGGTGGTACGGCCCAGAGGGTCCACATACCTACAGATCGTGACAATAGGTCTTTTGCTGGCCAAATCCTATTTTAGGAATAACCTTGTGTTCTGGGATGCCTGTCAGTGACCCCTTGGCCATCAATGATTTATTTTTCTAAGTTCTACTCTGATTTGTACTCCTATAAAGTTTCAAACGATAGAAGCATATTTAGATAGCATTATGTCCCCCACTCTGATAGTGAGGATGTCTATTTTTTTTATAAGCTCATCTGACCATAGAGGAAATTACAGGACTATTCGCTCCTTTCCAAAGAGGAAAAGAGGAAAACCCCGGGTATGGACAGTTTTCCCATAGAATGGTATAAATTGCATATTGACCTGATTGCCCTCATTTGCTTGCCCTTTTTCAATCCTTCAGTGGTGGTACTACCCTCCTCCCTTCTATGAGAGAGCTCTTATAATGCTGATCCCTAAGCCCCATAAAGATCCTAGGGACTGTGGCTCATACCGACTTATCTGACTCCTTAATTGTGATATAAAAATGATGCGTATGCAAAAGATTATATCTCACATTATTCATCTGGATGAATCTGGTTTCATGCTAGGGAAGGCCACTGATGTTAATCTTCGGAGGCTCTACTATAGAGTAAGGTGGCACCAGAGTTGTTGCCTCTTTGGACCTTGAGAAAGCATTCTCTAGTGTGGTCCTTTTTAGGCAAATTTGGATTTGCTCCAGATTTGTCCACTGGGTACAGTTTATTTATTTATTTCAGTTACTTATATATCGCCAACATATTACGCAGTGCTGTACAGAGGTCCTCTCTTTTACTGTCCCTATTGGGGCTCACAATCTAAATTCCCTATTGGTATGTTTTTGGGGTGTGGGAGGAAAACAGAGTACCTGGAGGAAACCCGCGCAAACTCCATGCAGATGTTGTCCTTGGTTGGATTTGAACCCAGGACCCCAGTGCTGCAAGGCAATAGTTAACCACTGAGCCACTATGCTGCCCTGCTATACTCCCAACCTACAGCAAGTATTAAAACCAATTGTCACATTTCCTCTTCATTTACGCTAGCCCGAAGGACTAGGCAAGGTTGCTCACTGTCTCCCTCCCTTTTTTGCACTGATCATTGAGCTGATAGCAAGAGCCTCTCCTGATATAATGGGCTTCAGGATGGGGAAGAGGGAGGAGCGTGTCTCTCTGTATGCGGATGATGCACTTCTATTTCTCAATGATCCCGGTCCATCTCTTCAGGCACTTTTTATTTGCATCCTTTTCTGGGCTCCTTGTGGACTGGTCAAAATCTTTGGTATTGGCGATAGACGATGCGGCTAGGAGTGTCATACTTCCTTCCCCAATACAATGGGCAGACAAAATTACTTATCTAGGTATAGTGATTAGTTACGATATTTGTGGTTTTATACCTGATAATGTCACTCCTCTGGTACAACATCTCAGGATAGAAGTTGATAGATGGAAACCCCTCCCCCTCACACTTACAGGCAGAATTATCCATTAAAATTAAGTCCCTCCCTAAATTTTTGTACCTCTTTCACAATTTTCCTGAATGGCTACCATTAGCACCTTACTCTAATATTGACAAAGATCTTAGATCTTTTGTTTTGGCAGGCGGTACTCCTAGAATTGCTCTGGGAACACCTCAACTATCCACTGACCAGGGTGGGCTGGCCCTTCCGAACCTATATCTCTACTTCCTTGCTAGTAGAGATGAGCAAACTTATGAAAAGTTCAATTCGGCAGGTTCGCCGAATTTCGTGAAAAAGTTCGATTCGGACCGAACTAGTTCTGACCGAACCTGTAATACAAGAAAGCCCCTAAAAATCGTGTATAACACTGTTTAAAAGCCCTAGAAGCCCTGTATAACACTCTTAGGTCACCCATGAGTGTATCCAAGTACTTTTGAGCTGTCTTTAAGGCAAAGTCAGTGTCAAAGTTACGCCAACATGTATGGCTGTAAAAAAAGGTACAAAAATTAACCATTTTAGGCGGCTGATGCCTGCCAGGGTTCATACATATAAGGTGGTAAAAGAAGAAGCAATGGCTTTTGACAAGCCCTCAAAAAATGTACCCTTTATGGTGGCAGATGCCTGCCGGGGTTCATCCATACATGGATGTAAAAGCAACAAGCAATGGCTTTTGACAAGCCCTCCAAAAATTGACCCTTTTTATTGGCAGATGCCTGCCGGGGTTCTTCCATACATGGATGTAAAAGCAACAAGCAATGGCTTTTGACAAGCCCTCCAAAAATGTACCCTTTTTATTGGCAAGGGTGGTAGTAGTTGTAGCAGTACATTAAAAGACACTGGACAGTCACAGGACAAAGCCCTGTGGTGGGGCAAGCCTCAGGCCTGCTTGTAGCAGACGGGCGGCAGTGGAGGTGTATTGGTGGTAGTAGAGGTAGCCAACACAGACAGCAAGGGTGGTAGTAGTAGTAGCAGCACATTAAAAAAAGAGACTGGACGACAGTCACAGGACAAAGCCCTGTGGTGGGGCAGGCCTCAGGCCTGCTTGTAGCAGACGGGCGGCAGTGGAGGTTTATTGGTGGTAGTAGAGGTAGCCAACACAGACCGCAAGGGTGGTAGTAGTAGTAGTAGCAGCAGCACATTAAAAAAAGAGACTGGACGACAGTCACAGGACAAAGCCCTGTGGTGGGGCAGGCCTCAGGCATGCTTGTAGCAGACGGGCGGCAGTGGAGGTGTATTGGTGGTAGTAGAGGTAGCCAACACAGACAGCAAGGGTGGTGGTAGTAGTAGCAGCAGCACATTAAAAAAAGAGACTGGACGACAGTCACAGGACAAAGCCCTGTGGTGGGGCAGGCCTCAGGCCTGCTTGTAGCAGACGGGCGGCAGTGGAGGTGTATTGGTGGTAGTAGAGGTAGCCAACACAGACAGCAAGGGTGGTAGTAGTAGTAGCAACAGCACATTAAAAAAAGAGTGGACAGGACAGAATCCCGTAGTAGCAGGCGTCAGTAGCAGGCGGCAGCAGCAGCAGCAATGCCAGATCTAATCAGTGGCATCAGGCACAGGGGTTTTAAAATCCTCACCGATCCACGCTTGATTCATTTTCAGAAACGTGAGATTTTCCAAGCTGTTGGCGGACAATCTTGTTCGCTTAGGGGTGATGAAGCCCCCTGCCGCGATGAATACCCTCTCTGACGCTACACTGGAGGGTGGACAAGACAGTACACCCATGGCAAACTGGGCCAGTTCTTGCCAATGATCCAATCTGCTGACCCAGAAGTCCATGGGGTCTGGGATCAGCATTTCTGACGGAGAAAGGGCACAGTCCAGGTACGAGCGAACCTGGTTGTTTAGGTGCTGCACCTGGTGATGGTGAACATCCCTTTGGTGACTACGATGTGTGTCAGGTCGGGGTATTGGATGTAAAAATGTTGTCATCATATTTTCCAAACTGAATTGGCTGCTGCTGCCGCCTATTCCAGAGGTAGCTCTGTCAGAGGCGGTGGAACGATGAGACAGTGGGGAGTGGAGAGTGGCCCCCCGGTCACACATTCTTGCAGCAGGTGTTTGCCGTTTGAAAGCCGTGACAAGCTGGCTGCATAGCTTCTCTCGATAATAAGCCAATTTTGCCTCCCTCTCTGAAGGCGCAAAAAACTCCCCCATTCTGGCTTTATACCGAGGGTCTAAAAGTGTGGCTATCCAGTACTCATCTCTTTGCTTCATGCTAACAATACGACAGTCAGCGCGCAAGTAACGAAGCATACAGCTCGCCATCCTGGCCAGCATTTCAGAGGGCCTGGTTGGTTCCATCTCCGCCCCATACTGCCATGGTTGTCCATCATCAAGGTCGTCGTCAGACTCGTCATCACCACCATCACTGTCATGTTGTGCGGCTGCCTCGTCCCTTATCCCTTCCTGTGATTCCATCTCCAAATCCAGCTCCTCTTCAGGTCCTGTTTCCTCATCCTCATCCTCCTCCTCCTCCTCAACATCCATAGCCAGATGTGATCCTTCCTCCATCCTTTGCTGAATCATCGCTGTGAGCGTTTGCTCCATAATGAATATCAGCGGCATAACATCGTTCATTCCGCTAGCATCACGGCTCACAAATCGTGTGGCCTCTTCAAAGGGTCTCAAAACGCGACATGCGTCTCTAACCAGCTGCCAGTGCCTGAGCTCGAAATTACACTGGCTCCAAACGCTGCCCGTCTGCTGCATCAGGAAATCATTCACGGCTTTCCGCTGTTCGTACAGACGGTCCAACATGTGCAGGGTGGAATTCCAGCGTGTTGGAACGTCGCAAATCAGGCTGTGTTCTGGGAGATTGTTTTGACGCTGCAAGTCCAGGAGGGCGTGCTTAAATGCATATGAACGTCTAAAGCGAACGCATACCCTCCTGGACATGGCCAGCACACCCTTCAAACCAACATATGACTTTAAGAAGCGTGTTATGACCAGATTGATCACATGTGCCATGCAAGGAGCGTGTGTCAGGCGACCTAGATGCAGTGCAGCCACAACGTTCTTGCCGTTATCAGTGACAACATTGCCCAGTGTGAGTTTCAGAGGAGACAGCCAGCGTGCGATTTCCTTCTTGATGCACAGCAGCAGCTCCTGCCCTGTGTGGCTTTTCTCGCCCAGGCTCAGCAGGTGTAAGACAGCGTTGTGGCGCTTCACCTTGCACCTATGAAAAGAGGAGGGAGGAGGAGTGGAAAATACGCTGTGTCCTGTCGGGGACGGGAAGATCTTCAAGGAGGAAGGCAAGGAGGAGGAGGATGGTAGGCGCCTGGTGTCCGGAGTTGAACCAGAAAGATACAAGCGTGGAGGTGGTAATGCCTGGCATTGCTGCGGTGGTGCATCGGACTGCAAAATATTGACCCAGTGGGCCGTGAAAGACATGAACTGTCCCTGCCCATAGTTGCTGCTCCACGTGTCGACGGTGGCATGTACCCTGCTGCACACGGATAATTGCAAGGACTGGCACACCTTTTCCTCCACATGCTTGTGCAAGGCAGGGACAGCTGTTTTGGAGAAGTAATGTCGGCTATCTATTCGCCACCTAGGCTGAGCGCACGCCATCAATTGCTTGAAGCCGGCGGAGTCGACCAGGTGGTACGGCAGCGACTGCACCACCAACAACTTAGCCAGGTGTGAATTAAGCCGCACGACAAGTGGATGACTGGGTATATATTGTTGCTTATTGGACAACGATTCCGTAATGGATAACTGACGGGACGTAGGAGGAGCACTAGATGACAGTGATGATGATGATGACAACGACATGGTGGATAAGGCCTGGCTACTACTTAGATGACAGGGACTCGGAGCAGCAGCA
Organism: Rhinoderma darwinii; assembly: GCF_050947455.1. Classification (NCBI taxonomy): domain Eukaryota; kingdom Metazoa; phylum Chordata; class Amphibia; order Anura; family Rhinodermatidae; genus Rhinoderma; species Rhinoderma darwinii. The sequence continues at coordinate 551,601,426 of NC_134687.1, forward strand.
GCAGCGGCAGAGGGGTCTTCATTAGATGTACATGATGATGGTGGGGCATGTCGATTGTCCCACATGGCCTTGTGATGCCGCTCCATGTGTTACCGTAGAGCGGTAGTTCCTACATTGCTGCCCTGCCCACGCCTTACTTTCTGCTTACAAATACGGCACTGTGCCATGTTTTCGTCCTCCGGGAAGGTACACGTCCACCACCACCACCCGAGCTTGCCCCTTGTCTGGCAGGCTTTTTTCGGGAGCCTACACCAGCATCAGTGTCGCCGTCACCGGCTCCTGAGCTGACCCTACCGCTGCAACGTTTTGCAGATTGACTTCTGCCCCTACCTCGGCTTGGCTGTTTATCACGGCCAGTGCCGCCACTACTACCCTCCTCTGACGCCGTCATCAACTCGTCACCTGGTTCCCACGTCCTGTCTAAAACAACATCATCATCATAGCCTTCCTCATCATCCCCGCCACTTCTGTCACTGTGTTGTGAATGTGATGTGACATCATGGCGGGCTCCATGCCCCCCCTCATTACTGCGTCTGCCACCACGGCTACCACCACCAACACCCCCACTACCGCAGCTATGCATCTCGGACACCGCTTCCACCACTGCCGCAACACACTCCGTCACTATGTTGTTGAGTATCTTCCTTCGCACCCGAGGAGATGTCTCTTAGGACTCTCAGGAAAGATGGCTTCCCGCTAGGAAGGGGGAGCGAAGACATAGATGATGGAATGGAAACACTAGAAATACCTATATTACTACTGTCACTGTGCCAAGGAACTGTAGAGGATCTGGAATCCAATGAAACCTGGCTTGAAGCCAGATCGTCAGAGTCTTCCTGCTGACCGCGAGCCAGCCAACCAGTCCACAATGGCCGTATTGTCTAAAGTAACCCGCCCACCGGAGGAGATGGACAAGTCTGGCTTGCTGATACTGCTACTACTACCAGCAGGCACATGGCTGCTGCTACTAGTGGAACTGGGCACATGTCTTGTGCCACAAATGCTGGTACTGGGTCTGGCACCAACAGATCCAACATTTGGACTGGAAGAGGAGACGGCATGGGTGTTTTTTCCTCTACCCCGTCCTTTCACAACCTTTTTTTTACCAGACATTTCACTGCTGGAGTGCAGGAAGTTGAATCAAAACCTGGGGGATCAGCCCCTTCTAAAAGCGTATTCACACACTGACACTGGCTTGGCAAATGGCAATGAATGAGAATTTCTATCAGCCACGCTGCAGTGCACTCAGGGAATGCTGGGCCTTGTAGTACTACGTCTACTACAAAGGCTGCCTGTATTGCAAGTTGGATTGTTATTTGTTTGTTATGTTAACGGCCGGGGATGAGCCCCTTCTAAAAGCGTATTCACACACTGACACTGGCTTGGCAAATGGCAATGAATGAGAATTTCTATCAGCCACGCTGCAGTGCACTCAGGGAATGCTGGGCCTTGTAGTACTACTACTACTACTACTACTACAAAGGCTGCATGTATTGCAAGTTGGATTGTTATTTCGTTATGTTAACGGCCGGGGATGAGCCCCTTCTAAAAGCGTATTCACACTGACACTGGCTTGGCAAATGGCAATGAATGAGAATTTCTATCAGCCACGCTGCAGTGCACTCAGGGAATGCTGGGCCTTGTAGTACTACGTCTACTACAAAGGCTGCCTGTATTGCAAGTTGGATTGTTATTTGTTTGTTATGTTAACGGCCGGGGATGAGCCCCTTCTAAAAGCGTATTCACAGTGACATTGGCTTGCCAAATGGCAATGAATGAGAATTTCTATTGTCAGGTCCGTATTTCACACCAAATAACCACCTCTGTAAATTGAAAGCTGAAGGCATGCCTGGAGAGAAGTACACCACACAAATGTCTGAGGTACAGCTTCAATGTCAGCCAGGAGGAACTGAACTTTATTCAGAACAAAGAAACACACACAGAGAAGACACATGCCCCTCCCTATAAGTTTTCCTATACATTCTTCTGCACACTCCTCTTTGCATTCCAGGGGGCGGTGAATTCCATAGGTGTGTCCAACATGAACAAAGAACTTGTTATATATATCAGTATATTACACAAAGAACTGAAATGTATATACATATGTGTGAGGATAATATTTTTCAGACAATATACATAGTAATGATCCCTGACAGTCCCCCCTAAAAATATTATTCTATCCCCGAGTCTTGCCTAGCAACCTACCACCGACCACTCGAACCCGGCGGGTAGGGGTTTTGGATTTCTTCACCAGCTTGAGACGAGCTACTCCTGATGAGTGACCCCCCTTTGTACCTGGACTTCCAAGGTGTCGGAGTGGTCCTAACTTTCCCTATTCTCCTCTGGATACAGGATGGTTGTCTTGATATAATCTACAAACCGCTGCTGGTTGTAATATATATATATATTAATCCGGTCTACATTTTATTAATGGTAACAACTGTCGCACTGTCACTTACTGTCCTGATGGGACTCTTACCCCTGCAGATATGACAGGTCATGGGCAGCACAGTGACCTTCACCTCACACCTTCACATAAAACTCCTCAGATTGTAATTTGCAATACCGTGGCATATTTACACACATTATAATTATAAACCTCAGACATTATAAACAATAGGGCCTCAGCTAATAACATAATGCTATCACCAATCTCATGCTATCACCCTCAGGTCTCGGGTCCCATCAGTTCATTGCCAGTCCTGTACACCATCGTCTTCTTCTTCTCCTGTCTTCTGCTCTTCACTGACTGTCACCCTCAGGGTAACCCACACAATTGTGGAGTCAGACTACGTTGGTGTCCAGTGGGGGAGTTATTATTACCCCCTCCTGGTCACTTAATTATCAAAACACTTGATCCTGCTGACGGATTCACTCAGGTCTTTGGTCTTTACTTTGTTGATGTCATCAGGACTTGGTTTGGTCCTTCTCATCTGTCCGACACCGTCTCCTTTAGTTTACGTCATCAGGCTGTACATAGCACCTCATGTTGTGAGCCTGGGGTGAGATCCCACGTAGGCGGATTAGTGGAGTTTTATTGTGACTATCACAAACCCTCCGCATCTGTCCTCTTCCTCTGGCAAGTTACTTGTCTGGGCGGCCGCTTAGAATTGTGACACTGCCGTCAGTTCATGATAAACGCGTTGTACTGGCTCAGGCTGCGCCTGCCGCATCTCAGTGATGGAGTTCATCGTGTTAAAAGTCTTTTAGTTCATATTTACTGGCACTTGCTGGGGACCCCCAACTCTTGTCAATTGTTAAAATAAATACTAATCTGGTGATAACATCATCCGCATACATTATAAACGTTGTTCTAAGTACATACAATAATGTCAGGCCCTTAAACAACATCAAACACCTTTATATATATATATATATATATATATATATATATATGTGGAAAAACTTCTCTGTTACAATGGACAGGGCACCTAGAAGATGTGTGATTACTGGGTACATTTCATTCGCACTTGGTGATACTCTTTCAACAGGATTTGTACTTTGATCTCAGCTGATCGCCTAGAACATCTCCACCTCACAGAAACATACACAGATTCCACATGTTTATCTGACAAGTGTCTCAAACAAATTTTTCTTACTCTAATCTGGTTCGTTCTACCTGGGAAGGCCTCTCAAGGTCTGTTCTCTTCGTGGGAGGCGGGTATGATAAGGTTGGCACCGGTCTGCCAGGACTGTTCTGTAGGCAAATCAAACAGCTCTAACAGAATTTAGCAGCAACAGCTGTAAAACCTGGGACATACCAATTAGATCTTACCAAATCGATCCTTGCAGTCTTGGGGCATATGTGAGGTCATGCACCATCAATGCAAGTGCCATCAAGAGTGCCTTGGGTGTTACCGGTTCATCTTCCCTTATCCGTCCACATTCTGTTAGAATCTGGTTCTCACGCCTTCCGCTCCCAGTTGGACTCTTCCTGTGAAGAACAAGCTTTTCATAGCCTAATCAGTAATTGATCTTAATCAGATAATTAACTTGAAGGAGAACATTAACAATGACAGATTTATTTTAAACGTTCACACTGGTCAGTAACTAAAACTTACAAACTGATTCTTCTTCTTTATATACATATCTATACTTACACATATACACTGCACAGAATTCTCTGCTCTAAAATTTCCCTTTCACAACAAAAATAAACAAATAAAAATGTTTTCTAATGGGAATATTCCGCTTCTGTACCTTTTATCTGACGCATGACTCTAATAGTCCAATGCTAAGGCTGGTCCAGAACTTTACATAAAACTTAACCTCAATATTTAATATTCCCACAACCCTTGTTAAATACAGTTATTAAACAAACTAACCTTGGGACAATGTCTAGAGAACTGCTGACATCTTATCATTGTACAAACACCAGTTCAATACTTGGGATAACATTGTTCCCCCCCCCCCTCCCCCCCGTCACTTACACACAAGGTCTGCAGTGGGAAAAATACAGGCCGGGCTTCAGGCCCCCCCTGAGAACAGGTCTACACACATGAGCACTTTGTCATACACTTCTACCTCGGGTAGTTGTATGTTCTGCAGTCGCTGGGACGGGTAATCTGGCCGGGCTGCACTTTTCACAGGTACCTTTGCAGTTTCACCTATGTCATGCCATGCGCACATCACGCCGGCTGCTACAAACCTAGTGGTGGCATTATTGTATCCAGGGACAAGCCAATTTACTGACACTTGGCTGCATATACCTTTGTTGTCAGTTCTGTCTTCTCTCGCTCTCTCAATTGGCTTACCCGATGATCCAATAAAGTTCCTACTACCAATGGGCCCATAATTGTGGGCGATGCCAAAAGCGTACCTAGAGTCAGTGTAAATGTCGGCCGTCTTACCTTCTGCCAGGTTACAAGCCTCAGCGAGCACCTCCAGCTCCGCTCCTTGTGATGAACAAGAAGGTGAGAGTGGTTTCTGGATGATTTACCTGGTACCTCGTATCCTGTCTTGTACATATTGTATAATAAAATATCTTTATTACAAATTTACATTAGAAACCCATGTCACATATAGATAGAACATCTCAAAGGGGTGGCGTCTTCATCCTCTAAAATAAAACCAAATGTTATACACTTCTCCACACTCATCTGATAATCCAGAATACTTTGAGAATCTCACTTTTATCAGGTTCTGCAAATACTTGATTAATACAAAAACAAATAAAAATAAAACATTCCTAAAAACTTTACATCAAATTAATAATGTCCAGACAATTTTTGTTTTGCCTTCTCCCTCATCTAAATCCATAAAGACTCGTGTGAGTGACGTCACCTCTGCCTCCTGTGTAACTTTGCTGGAGGGGGATGGTCTCTTACACATTTTAGATCTCCTGAAACCAAATTAATTAACTCAAAACAAACCAAAATTGTACCTGATCAGTTCCTTCACCCTTCCCCCCTTTGTGGACTCTGCGAAAGTAATGTAGCAGAGTTCAAAACTACATCTCAACATAACACTAGTTTAACCCCCTGTAATGTACAACAGCCTGAAACAAAAATGACTTTTTCCTGACAAATACATTTGATCTTTACAATGATATAACTCATGTGTGAAATAAAAAAACAAAACAATTGTAGTTAGTTATTCAATAAAAACAGAAAATATTATATCTGATAACATTAATTACTGCAAACCAATAAACTGTATATAAAAATAGGGAACGGTGGGGGCACATACATTTTCAAAACCCCGTGTCTCACAGTATCTGTAGTTTAATACATCTGAATTAACATCAAAACACATGAAATCTGATCACATCAGAACACATAAATATCGTAACTTTTATAAACAACAGCGCATGTGCAAAAGAGAAGAAATTTATTTAGATTTGTACACATTACTGATATATATATCTCTCAGCAGTGCATATTGAAATCCTTTGTCTCATCAGCCCTGCAGACTGCACCCAGTCAGCCCCCCCTCCTCCTCCTCCCAAACACAGCATAGTACACTACAGGGGAGAGGGAGGGGGGTCACACACTCATTTCTCACAACTTCTAGTCTCACAATCTTAACACTTTCAATGCCGGCAAAACAACATACGTATCTGCAATCATTCATCACACCATTGTATAGGAATTATCTACGTTCAAAAAATCAAACATATAATTTGTAACCGTACAATCTGTTGGCCACCATCTCTATATTATGATGACGTGTTGTTTCATCAGTGAACTAGACTGGAACTTCTGTAAATAGGAAAAAAACACTACAAATGACAAAATTAACAAGGTGATTATTTCATACTGATTTGGTTGGGCCGGGCGTGGCCACATCAGGGGCAGGGGGCGGGGGCAGCCTCTCCCATTGGAAACACAGTGCGCAGCTGTGAAGGCGGGTGGTTTCCCACCCACAATGAGGACACACTCAACATGAGGTACGGACACCATTACCGGGCGTCGGCTGGTCCTGTGTTTTCTAATACATACAATACCTTTCTTATTCCTAACTTCCATTCACTTCACCAAATCATGAATAGGATCGGGTGATCCTGATGATTTGAATATGGACCGTAAACCATCCATTCTAACAGTCCATATTATACACGTAATTTATATAACAATTTTCGATCTGCAACTCTTGGTCTGGCAGGAAATAATATAATTTCACAGTCTCCAACGCTAAGTCTCGCCGAAATAGTATCATCTCTAGTCTGCAATGTAATTTATTACGTCTCGCTAGGATATAAAAATATTTAATTAGACTCTCCGGCCTCGCTGGAAATATTAAAATTCCACAGTCTGCAGCTCTCTGGTCGGTTATATAATCTTTTATTTAGACTCTAATTACCCAGAGGATGGTTAGTCGGGCGCGACTAAGGTCTCACAGGTTTTCAACCTCACAGCGGAAAATATCACCTCTGTCGCCTGAGATAATCCAGGAAATCAACAAAAGGGTTCTACAGATCGCCACAAGACTGCCCACTAACACAGATAAGACGAAGATTTATAAAATCAATTCGCTTACCGTGTTATTGCGGAGGTGATCAAATTCCTTTTAGTGGGCAACTTTGAGTCCTCTGTTTCACCCTGTGATTGTCGATTGTCCGGATTTTGATTTTTCCTCTAGTGAGATCCGGGTTTCGGCACCAAATGTCAGGTCCGTATTTCACACCGAATAACCACCTCTGTAAATTGAAAGCTGAAGGCATGCCTGGAGAGAAGTACACCACACAAATGTCTGAGGTACAGCTTCAATGTCAGCCAGGAGGAGCTGAACTTTATTCAGAACAAAGAAACACACACAGAGAAGACACATGCCCCTCCCTATAAGTTTTCCTATACATTCTTCTGCACACTCCTCTTTGCATTCCAGGGGGCGGTGTCTTCCATAGGTGTGTCCAACATGAACAAAGAACTTGTTATATATATCAGTATATTACACAAAGAACTGAAATGTATATACATATGTGTGAGGATAATATTTTTCAGACAATATACATAGTAATGATCCCTGACACTATCAGCCACTGTGCACTGACTCAGGGAATGCTGGGCGTTGTAGTACCACAAAGCCTGCCTGTATTGCAAGTTGGATGCAACGGGGATGAGCCGCTTATAAAAGCGTATTCACACACTGGCTGAGGAGTGAGTAGTGGATGAGCCCCTTCGATTGCTGGATTCCTGCCTTTTAGATTCCTAAAGCTTTCCCGTACTGCACAGAGATGCTATCCCTACAGCTCCTGTCTGTAAAATGGCCGCTGAGCTCCGTGCATAGACTTTTATTGCAGGCTTGAGCCCGCCCCTATGCTGCCTCCCGATTGGCTGGGAGAGCCGTTTGCAAGGCATTATGGGGTAGCCTGATGTCAGGTGATCTTGTGAAATCCTCCATTTTAGATGTAACATGTGGCAGGCGCCAAAATGTAGCCGGGTTCGGTCAAAACGGGTTCGGCCGAACCCGGTGAAGTTCGGATTCGCTGCGAACCGAACTTTTCCGGAAGTTCGGACCGAAAGCAAGTTCGGTTGCCCCGGTTCGCTCATCTCTACTTGCTAGCCAACTGGTGTATGTTTAGTGGTGGTTTACTCATAGGCATTTTAATCCCTGTACTGAGCTAGAAGCTTCACTTCTGGTTTCCTATAAATCCCTAGTAAATTCTATTTATAGACAGCCCCCCTGTGAGACACACACTTACAGTCCCAATGCAGACTACTCTGAAAGTTTGGCAGAGATCAGTGCTGCTCTTTAACCGCTTCCCGACTGCCCACAGTAAATTCACGTCGGCGCTTGCTGGTCTCTGTGCAGCGCCAACGTGAATTCACGGTGGGTGTTAAAAGCGCTATCTTGGGGGTCTCAGAGTAGCGCTGACACCTGGATCGCGCTGTTATCCCCTTCCTCTGGTCCCGGATGCGTGATCGGGACCTGATTGGTTCAGGTCCCCGATCATGTGATCGCAGGAAAAGTTTGTTGCCCCTACACAGCTTTTTTGACTGAAAAATAAAAAAGTTACGGCCCTCAGAATATAGTGACACAAAAAATAAATTTTATTTAAATTATTATTATTTATTGAATTATTATGTTTTTGTCACCTAGCTTGCCCAAAAAATCGAATAAAAAGTGATCAAAAAAACACATGTACCCTAAAATGGTACCAATGAAAACTACAGATTGTAATGCAACAAATAACGCAACGTTGCATGAGGGCGATTAAAAAACCCATTTTTTTCACTTGAATTGGAGTGCTGCCTATTCTTGGATATATATTGGAAGACCTGGGAATCGTGATCGGGTTCCTGAGGCGTGCACCCACCCATATGTTATACTGGTGCTGCTGGACGGTTGACTTTCTAAAGTTATTATTAGTGAAAAAAAATATATAATATACAAGTCCAAAAAAAAAAAACTCTTTCCCATTTTTCCTCTAAAGTAATGTAAAAAATAAACAAAATAGGTATTGCTGCATCCGTAAAAGTACGAACTATTACAATATATCATTATTTAACTCGCACGGTGAACGCCGTAAAAATAAAGAATTTAAAATAAATAAAAACTACAGCTCGTCCCACAAAAAATAAACCCTCCTACCACTCAATTGAACAAAAAAATAAAAAAAGTTATGGTTCTCAGAATATGGTGAAACAAAATGTGTTGTTTTTTTTTAACAAATAGTTTTTACCTTGTAAAAGTAGTAAAATATAAAAAAAAAAAAACCTGTATAAATTTGGTATCACCTTAATCGTATTAGGTCTCAGAAAAAATTTAGGTTGTCGTTTTACCACACGGTGGAAGCCGTAAAAAGGAAACCCAAAAAACGATGGAGGAATCGCAGCTTTTTCCAATTTCAGCCTGCAAAGAATTTTTTTTCAGTTTCCCAGTGCATTAAATGGTACTTTAAATGGTGTCACTAGAAACTACAACTCCTCCCGCAAGAAATAAACCCTCACACCACTCTACTAAGGGAAAAATAAAAAAAGTTATGACTCTTGGAAAGCGGGAAGGGAAATATAAAATGAAACAACAAATAATGGATCAGTCCTGAAAGGGTTAATTAATTTCTAATGAAAAAAACATTTATGACCACGTGGGGTTTTGCCGTACTTAGGAGAAATTGCTTTACAAATGTTGGGGTGCTTTTTCTCCTTTATCCTTTGTGAAAATGAAAAAATGCAACATTTATGTGGAAAAAAATGTTGATATTCATTTTCACGGCCTAATTCTAATAAATTCTGCAAAAGACCTGTGGGGTCTAAATGCTCACTATACACCTAGATAAATTCCTTAAGGGGTGTAGTTTCCCAAATGGAGTCAGTTTTGGGGTGTTTCCACTATTTTGGTACTTCAGGGGCTTTGCAAATGCGACATGACACCCAAAAACTATTCCAGCTAAGTTTGAGCTCCAATAGTAAAATATAAAGTTCTAAGCCTTGTAACGTCCTAGAGAAATAAAATAATGTTCAAAAATTGATGCAAATATAAAGTAGACATATGGAATATGTGAAATAGTAACTATTTTGTGTGGTATTACTATCTGTTTTTCAAGCAGATACATTTAAAATTAGAAATATCATAATTTTTGCAAGTTTCTTTAAATTTTGGTGTTTTTCACAAATAAGCAATGAATTTATTGACCAAATTTACCACTAACATAAAGTACAATATGTCACGAGAAAACAGACGCAGAATCGATTGGATAGGCAAAAGCATTTCAGAGTTATTACCACATAAAATGACACATGTCAGATTTGAAAAAATGTGGCTGTTCCTGAAGGCCAAAATTAGCTCGGACCTGAAAGGGTTAACTCCGAGGGAGCGGTCCTGGTCGCCTAGGACACCGCTCTGGTATAACCCACTTCTGTCAAAGCTACGAAGACTTCCTAACCTTAGAGAGTGGGCAACCCTGGGTATATTGACCTTGGAGGATGTGGTAGTGGAAGATAAAGTAGCTACTTTTGCACAACTTCGGTCCAAACAACAGATCCCGGCCCATCTCTGGGTCCGTTATTTCCAGCTTAGACACACAATTACTTGACATATAGGCTACGAAACATAGTAATCTTTGGCCGTGCGACCTCGCCAAAGTCGCCGTGTAGCCCCAGCCTAAAACTAGTAGCCTAAAACTATACTATATATCAATATAAATGAGATAGATATGTGTCCAAAGATAGGCAGCACTCCAAATCAAGATGAAAAAAGTAGCTTTTAATAACCCTCGTTCAACGTTTCGGCTCAATACAAGGAGCCATTCTCAAACATGCTTGATAAAGTATCCTTGTATTGAGCCGAAACGTTGCACGATGGCTATTAAAAGCTACATTTTTCATCTTGATTTGGAGTGCTGCCTACCTTTTGGACACATATTCGATGATTTGGAACTGATTGGGTTCCCAGGGCGTGCATCCATCCATACTTTCAGGCTGGTGCTACTGGACAATGGACTTTTTAGATAGATACAGTGAAGGAAATAAGTATTTGATCCCTTGCTGATTTTGTAAGTTTGCCCACTGTCAAAGACATGAACAGTCTAGAATTTTTAGGCTAGGTTAATTTTACCAGTGAGAAATAGATTATATAAAAAAAATCACATTGTCAAAATGATATATATTTATTTGCATTGTGCACAGAGAAATAAGTATTTGATCCCCTACCAACCATTAAGAGTTCAGCCTCCTCCAGACCAGTTACACGCTCCAAATCAACTTGGTGCCTGCATTTCTGTCTTACATGGTCACCTGTATAAAAGACTCCTGTCCACAGACTCCATTAATCAGTCTGACTCTAACCTCTACAACATGGGCAAGACCAAAGAGCTTTCTAAGGATGTCAGGGACAAGATCATAGACCTGCACAAAGCTGGAATGGGCTACAAAACCATAAGTAGATGCTGGGTGAGAAGGAGACAACTGTTGGTGCAATAGTAAGAAAATGGAAGACATACAAAATGACTGTCAATCAACATCGATCTGGGGCTCCATGCAAAATCTCACCTTGTGGGGTATCCTTGATCCGGAGGAAGGTGAGAGCTCAGCCGAAAACTACACGGGGGGAACTTGTTAATGATCTCAAGGCAGCTGGGACCACAGTCACCAAGAAAACCATTGGTAACACATTACGCCGTAATGGATTAAAATCCTGCAGTGCCCGCAAGGTCCCCCTGCTCAAGAAGGCACATGTACAGGCCCGTCTGAAGTTTGCAAATTAACATCTGGATGATTCTGAGAGTGATTGGGAGAAGGTGCTGTGGTCAGATGAGACTAAAATTGAGCTATTTGGCATTAACTCTACTCACCGTGTTTGGAGGAAGAGAAATGCTGCCTATGACCCAAAGAACACTGTCCCCACTGTCAAGCATGGAGGTGGAAACATTATGTTTTGGGGGTGTTTCTCTGCTAAAGGCACAGGACTACTTCACCGCATCAATGGGAGAATGGATGGAGCCATGTACCGTCAAATCCTGAGTGACAACCTCCTTCCCTCCACCAGGACATTAAAAATGGCTCGTGGCTGGGTCTTCCAGCACGACAATGACCCGAAACATACAGCCAAGGCAACAAAGGAGTGGCTCAAAAAGAAGCACATTAAGGTCATGGAGTGGCCTAGCTAGTCTCCAGACCTTAATCCCATCGAAAACTTATGGAGGGAGCTGAAGATCCGAGTTGCCAAACGACAGCCTCGAAATCTTAATGATTTACAGATGATCTGCAAAGAGGAGTGGGACAAAATTCCATCTAACATGTGTGCAAACCTCATCATCAACTACAAAAAACGTCTGACTGCTGTGCTTGCCAACAAGGGTTTTGCCACCAAGTATTAAGTCTTGTTTGCCAAAGGGATCAAATACTTATTTCTCTGTGCACGATGCAAATAAATATATATAATTTTGACAATGTGATTTTCAGTTTTTTTTTTTTTAATATAATCTATCTCTCAAAATTCTAGACTGTTCATGTCTTTGACAGTGCACAAACTTACAAAATCAGCAAGGGATCAAATACGTATTTCCTTCACTGTAGATAGATAGATAGATAGATGGAAAACAAGACCCAGAAAAAAAAAAACCCAAGACCAAATACATGTAGGTTGGAAGAGCATGCACATAACCATATAAAATCTCTGTAATTGCGGACCATAATATGGTCCGCAATTACAGACCCGTCCAGTTCTATTGGCCGCGGACCGCTACGGATAGGAGTCCGTGCCACAGAATATAATTATAGAGCATGTCCTACTTTTCGTTTTTTACGGGCCGTGCTCCCATACACGGGCACGGCCATGTGCATGAGGCCTAATAGAAGAAAATGTGCTTTTGAATTGGAACATGGCTAAAACTCTCCTATTTTCGGTGCGGATTATGCACTGTAAATTCACTACAAATTACAATATAACTCATGTGAATGGTGTTGTGGAAGTCAATGGCTCAAAATATATATTGGACTGAAATTTAGACGAGTGTTCTAACAGACACTCACACCAGGAACTTTATCCAGCATCCTAATCAGGGGATTATATACCGATATATATCGAGAGAGGAGAAATAACACACAGACGCTGCTGGTATGCTCAAAATACTCCTCTGGGGGTTTATTGCCAAACTCAATTACAATAATATTCAAAAGGGATGTAGGCTTGAGGTTAACCAATGTGACAATAATTAATAGCAGACCATAAGAATATTTCAAGTACATAATTATAATCCTTCATTAAAATGCTGACATCAGGTAACACCTGGAGACAAGCTTACAATGGGGTGGTGTTAACTGTTCTTTCCCATGAGGGAGTTTGTTGTATTTTATGTCTGGCCGTTCAGCCAACCCGATAGCCATGGATGCATGAAGACCACACAATGATCACATAAAGATAAAACATTTCTTTGAGACTCGAGTAGAATTAAACCTATTTAGCCTTGAAAAAAGACGACTAAGGGGGGACATGATTAACTTTATATAAATATATTAATGGCACATGCAAAAAATATGGTGAAATCCTGTTCCATGTAAAACCCCCTAAAAAACAAGGCAGCACTCCCTCCATCTGGAGAAAAAAAGGTTCAACCTGCAGAGGCGACAAGCCTTCTTTACTATAAGGTTATGTTCACATGGCCTATTTTCAGACGTAATTCGGGCGCTTTACGCCTCGAATTACGCCTGAAAAAACGCCCCTAATACGCCTACAAACAACTGCCCATTGCTTACAACGGGTTTTTATGGTGTTCTGTTCCCACGAGCCTTAATTTTACGCGTCGCTGTAAAATGACGGCTCGTCAAAAGAAGTGCAGGACACTTCTTGGACTGTTTTTGGAGCCGTTTTTCAAAGACTCTATTGAAAACAGCCCCAAAAACGGCTGTAAGAAACGCTGCGAAAACGCAGCGAAAAACACGAGTTGCTCAAAAAACGTCTGAAAATCAGGAGCTGTTTTCCCTTGAAAACAGCTCTGTATTTTCAGACGTTTTTTGTTAAGCGTGTGAACATACCCTTAGAACTGTGAATCTATGGAATAGCCTACCGCAGGAGCTGGTCACATCAGGGACTATAGATGGCTTTAAAAAAAGGCTTAGATAATTTCCTAGAACTAAAAAATATCAGCTCCTATGCGTAGAAATGTTTCCCTTCCCTTTTCCCATCCCTTGGTTGGACATTTGTCTTTTTTCAACCATACTTACTATGTGAGGAGAGGTCATTAAAATAATGGAGAATACATATCTTAGTAATTCGGCATCCTGCTTGATAATTCATAATGTAATTTAATAAAAGCAAATAGACTATCCTTCACAAACCCCCCTTTTTCTCATATTTAATTACAGAAATTATATATTATGATTATAAACCTCAAACGATATATCAATAGGGCCACAACTAATAATATAATGCCATTACCAATCTCAGGTTTGGGTATAGGGACCCACAAGTGCATTGACGAGTCCTGTACATTTTCATCCTCTTCTATCTTCTGTTCTTCACTGACTGTCGCCCTTAGGGTAACTCACACAATTGTGGAGTCAGACTGTACGGTGGTGTCCAGTGGGGGATTTATTATTCCTCCTGGTCACTTACTTATTAAAACACTTGGATGCTACTGATGGGTTCACTCCGGTTTTTGGTCTTTGCTTTACTTTGACCTTTGCTTTACTTTGACCTTTGCTGATGTCATCAGGACTTGGATTGGTCCTTCTCATCTGTCAGACACCGTCTCTTTTAGTATACATCACCGGGCTGTACACAGCACCTCATGCTGTGAGCCTTGAGGGAGATCCCACGTAGATGGAGTAGTGGAGTTTTATTATGACTACCACAAACCCTCCGCATCTGTCCTCTTCCTCCGGTAAGTTACTTGTCTGCACGGCTGCTTAGAATTGTGACACTGCCTTCAGTTCATGACAAACACGTTGTATTCAGGCTCAGGCTCTGCCTGCCGCATCTCAGTGATGGAGTTAATCATGTTAAAGTCTTTTAGTTCATGTTTACTGGCATTTGCTGGGGACCCAACCCTTGTCAATTGTTAAAATAAATGCTAATCTGGTGATAACATTTACATAATATAAAAATTGTTTTAAGTACATACAATAAGAATGTCAGGCCCTTAAACTAAATCAAACAAACACCTTTATATAAGAAAAACTTCTGTCCCAATGGACAGGGCACCTAGAAAATGTCTAGTTACTGGGTACATTTTATTTTGCTCTTGGTGTTACACTTTTCAGCAGGATTTGTACCTTGTTTTGAGCTGATTACCTGTAACAGCTCCTACCTACAAAATATACACAGATATCATATGTTTATCTGACAAGTGTCCCAAACCAATTTTTTCTTAGAAGGAAGGATTGGATCCAGCGTGATTGTAGGTAAAATGGAACTAGTTCCAAGTTTAATTAGATCAAGTTAAAACAGGATCAAAATGGAAAAATAATAATGTCCTAGAGTGTAGGGAGAGATATCGTAGGTATGGAGAGCCTACGCGTTTCAGACGCTTCTTGCGTCCTTAACCCGTTAGTGACCGACCCATCGTGTTTCTACGTCGGTCACTAACGGGCCTTATTCCGATGCCATAGACTTTTTACGTCGCAGCATCGGAATAAGTTTACAGAGCAGGGAACTGTCAGATCTCCCTGCTCTCAGCTGCTAGAGGCAGCTGAGGGCTGGGAGCGTCCCTGCTCTGCCGTGTGAGATCGATATTAGTATCGATCTCACACGTTTAACCCCTCAGATGCGGTGCTCAATAGCGAGCACCGCATCTGAGTGGTTTTGGAGAGAGGGAGGGAGCTCCCTCTCTCTC
Organism: Rhinoderma darwinii; assembly: GCF_050947455.1. Lineage (NCBI taxonomy): Eukaryota > Metazoa > Chordata > Amphibia > Anura > Rhinodermatidae > Rhinoderma > Rhinoderma darwinii. Next base: position 551,617,141 of record NC_134687.1, read on the forward strand.
CCACCGACACCCGGCGATATGATCGCCGAGTGTCTGTGTCTGTAATGGCAGCCGGGGGTCTAATAAAGGCCCACAGGCTGCCTGGAGTGAATGCCTGCTAGATCATGCCGCAGGCATGACCTAGCAGATGCCTGTCCGTGTTAAACGGACAGGCAGTAATACACTGCAATACAAAAGTATTGCAGTGTATTATAAATGCGATCGCAGAATCGCATATTATAGTCCCCTAATGGGACTAGTAAAAAAGTGAAAAAAAAGTTTAAAAAAGTTAATTTTAAAAAAAATGTGAAAAAAATGAAAAACCCAGCTTTTCCCCTTACATCGGCGAAAAAATAAAAACGTTACGGCTCTTCAAATATGGAGACACAAAAACAAATAATTTTGAAAAAAAGCGTTTTTACTGTGTAAAAGTAGTAAAACATACAAAAACGATACAAATTTGGTATCGTTGCAATCGTAACAACCCGCTGAATAAAGTTATTGTGTTATTTATACCACACGGTAAACGGCGTAGATTTAGGACGCAAAAAAGAGTGGCGAAATTTCAGATTTATTTCTATTCCCCCCCAAAAAAAAGTTAATAAAAGTTAATCAATAAATAATATGTACCTAAAAATTGTGCTATTAAAAAGTGCAACTTGTCCCGCAAAAAACAAGACCTTATACAGCTATGTCGACGCAAAAATAAGAAGGTTATAGCTCTTGGAATGCGACGATTGAAAAACGTAAAAAATAGCTTGGTCATTAAGGTCCAAAATAGGCCGGTCATTAAGGGGTTAATCATGGCTAATGTTGATCAACATTAGCCATGATTAAGGACGCAAGAAGCGTCTGAAACGCGTAGGCTATCCATACCTACGATATCTCTCCCTACACTCCAGGACATTATTATTTTTCCATTTTGATCCTGTTTTAACTTGATCTAATTAAATTTGGAACTAGTTCCATTTTACCTACAATCACGCTGGATCCAATCCTTCCTTCTTCTGCTGTTTACTTATCGTGTGCCGACACGAGGATCCGTGCGGGTTCATCTGAGCAAGTCCTCAGTTAAGGTGAGCTGGAGGTTTCCTTCCAACTATTTTTCAATTTTTTCTTACTCTGATTTGTATTGCATGGGAAGTCCTCTCAAGGTCTCTTCGTGGGAGGCGGGTATGATAAAGTTGGCATCGGTCTGCCAGTACTGTTCTGTAGGCAAATCAAACGGCTGTAACAGAATTTATCAGCAACAGCTATAAAAACCTGGGACATAACAATTAGATCTTACCAAATCGATCCTTGCAGTCTTGGGGGCATATGTGAGGCCACATACCATCAATGCAAGTGCCGTCAAGAGTGCCTTGGGTGCTACCGGTTTACCTTTATTTATCCGTCCACATTCTGTTAGAATCTGGTTTTCACGCCTTCCGCTCAAAGTTGGACACTTTTTGTCGAGAACAATCTTTTTCATCGCATAATCATTAATTGATCTTAATCAGATAATTCAGTTGAAGAAAAACATTAACAAATAACATCTTTACATTAAACTTTCACATTGAGCAGTAAGTAGAAGTGATATATGCCAACTGATTTTTCTTTTTATATACTGCACAGAATTTTCTGCTCTAAAATTTTCCTTTCACAACAAAAAATGTTTTAAAATGGGAATATTCTGCTTCTGTACCTTTTATCTGACGATTGCCTCCGATAGTCCTGAAAACATGATTACAGTACGGGACAGTTGTCTCGCAGCGAGGCAGGGACTCCAAGCGTCGTACAAAACTATGATGCTAGGAGCCAGGCTCCCTGCAAAGTGTTCGGTCCGGGATTTGCGGCCGAAATACGTTGTGTCGAACCTGCTCGTGTGAATCCAGCCTAATTGTCACGGTTTGTGGGTATGTGGACCCACTAGGTCGCACCGCCGTAGCAGGGAGGGAGCTGGCCAAACAACAGGGCACCCCATAAATACAAAGTCCCGAACAAGGGTACCTTGGCAACTCCGGCACAGATGGAGGTGGGTGCAGCAGGTAACGCCAGACGTGGCGGATGACAGCAGGTGCCGCAGGTTACGCCTGACGTGGCGAATCCCTCAAGTCATGGCAGAAGACACTGGATGTGGCAGAAGACACTGGACATGGCAAACAACAGGTGCAGTAGACACGACTCCAACACTATTAGGCACAGGAACAAGAACACAGCGCGGGATACAGGAACAGGTAACAGGGTACAGGTAACAACTGGAACGGGAAACACTAAGGGACCATTTGCAAGACAGACTTGGGATAAACTAACAATGCTCAAGCAAGGATCAGATGGGCTGGGGCCTTCTTATAGTCCAGAAAATTGTGTGTTGATGATGATTTCCTACATGTGCGCGCGCTGGCCCTTTAAGAGCGGGCACGAGCTTGCGCGCGCACCATACAGGACACAGCAGACCGGAGCGGAAGTGAGCGCTGGCATCTCCTAGGAAGGAGATGTGGACCAGCACTCACAGATCCATGGCTGCGGGCGTCAGGAGGTGAGTGAACCCGGCGACCCGCGGCCATGGATGCTACAGTATCCCCCCTCTTATGCCCTCTCTTCTTGGGACTAGAGCGAGAGAGGAACTTCTTAACGAGAGCAGGGGCATCGAGGTTCTGCTCCGGCTCCCAGGACCACTCTTCAGGACCAAATCCTTTCCAGTCCACCAAATAGAAAGTCCTTGCTCCAACCCTCTTGCAGTCCAGTATCTCTCTCACCTCAAACACATCAGATGAACCGCTGGGAGCAGTTGTGGAACAGGAAGTCTTGCTGTAGTGGTTCAGGACCACTGGTTTCAGGAGGGATATATGAAAGGAGTTGGGGATTCTGAGGGTAGGAGGAAGCCGCAGTTTATATGAGACAGGGTTAATCTGTTGCAGAATCTCAAAAGGACCGAGGAACCTTGGTGCAAACTTGTATCAAGGCATCTTTAAACTAATGTTCCGTGAGGACAGCCAGACTTTGGTACCTGGAAGATACTGCGGCTGCTCTCTTCTTCTTGTATCCGCTTTTCGCTTCATGCGATTGACAGCCAGCAAAATAGGGGACCGGGTCTGTTGCCAGATTTGCAGGAAGTCCCCAAATGCAGAGTCAGCAGCGGGTACCTGAGAAGTAGTAGACACTGGAAGAGTGACACTAGGATGTTGACCGTATACAATGTAAAACAGAGTGGAAGTGGTGGACTCGCTTGTGTGGTTGTTGTACGAGAACTCGGCCCATGGAAGAAACTGTACCCAGTAATCATGCTGTAAGGAGATGAAGTGACGGAGACAATTCTCCATGATCCGGTTGATCCTCTCGACTTGCCCATTGGGCTGGGGGTGATAGGCTGATGAAAAGTCCAATCTCACATCCAGGAGTTTACAGAGAGCCCTCCAGAACTTCGAGGTAAACTGAACCCCCCCCCCCTCCAATTCGACACAACGTGAAGGGGCAAGTCATGCAAGCGGAAGATGTGCTGAATGAAGAGACTCGTCAGTCGGGAAGCAGAAGGTAGGCCGGTCAGCGGGATAAAATGTGCCATCTTCGAGAACCGGTCCACCACCACCCAGACAGTGTTGCATCCCGCTGAGGGAGGAAGGTCAGTGACAAAGTCCATCGCAATGTGCTGCCAGGGGGCATTGGGTACAGGCAGAGGTTGAAGGAGGCCGGCAGGCTAGGAGTGAGTAAACTTGTTAGAAGCACACACTGTGCAAGAAGAGACAAAGCCCACAACATCCTTGGGCAGCATGGGCCACCAGAAGTGATGAGCAATCAGGTCTCAGGTTTTACGAACACCAGGGTGACCAGCCAGTTTAGAACGGTGTCCCCATCGGAGAATTCTTCTCCTGTCTGCTAATCGAACAAAAGTCCTCCCCCGCAGGTCTACCTTAGAAAATATGTTGGCTCCTCCTATGCGATCAAACAGCTCGGATATAAGTTGCAACGGGTATTTGTTCTTGACCGTGATCTGGTTGAAACCACGGTAGTCAATGCAGGGTCGAAGGGATCCATCTTTCTTTTTAACTAAGAACCCAGCCCCGGCCGGGGAGGAAGACTTTCATATGAAACCCCTGTCCAAATTCTCCTTGATATAGGCCCACATGGATAGAGACTCTGGCAAGGAGAGAGGATATACTCGGCCTCGGGGGAGAGAGGCATTAAGAACCAGTTCAATGGGGCATTCATATGTCCGATGTGGAAGCAGCGTCTCAGCCTCCTTTTTGCTGAAAACATCTGCAAACTGAGCAAACTGGGGGGGCAGTCCCGCCAATGACTGAGGTAGAGGAGGCTGGACAGGATAGATCTGCAACAGACAATGACCAAGGCATTTGGAGCCCCATTGGAGAACCTCTCCGGAATTCCAGTCCTGGACTGGGGCATGTAGTCGAAGCCAAGGCAGGCCCAGCAGAACAGGATTGATGGCCTTGGGCAAAACAAGGAAAGAAATTATTTCAGAATGAAGGACTCTAACCTGGAGCTTCAACGGCTTGGTTTTAGAAACAATGGGATCAGGCAGAGGCAGTCCATTCACTCCAGGGGAACTGTGGGCAACTGTAGATGATCCATTAGCTCCTTTTGGATGAAGTTTGCAGCAGACCCAGAGTCAAGATAGGCAGAAACTAGGGTCACAGGAATAGTCAGCTTGGAATAGAATGCTTTATTAGGTACCGTTCCACCTAGGGTTGTCTCTCCAACCAATCCTAGGCAATGGGGTCTCTCTGGCCTCTGGGGACACAAACGCACAATATGGCCTCCGAGGCCACAATACAGACAAAGTCTAGAAGTGCGTCTGCGTTGTTTCTCCTGGATAGACAATTTGACATGGTTCATCTGCATAGGATCTTCTGGTGGGACGACTGAGGAGAATTGCTGGAAAATAGAATCCAGCTTAGAAAGTTCTCTCTACCGTAGAACCTCTTGGGAACGCTCCCGGATCCTCATGTCAACCCGGGTGGCAAGTAGGATAAGATCGTCCAGGGTAGATGGCAGATCGCGAGCGGCCAGCTCGTCCTTAATCCTCGAAGAAAGTCCCTGCCGGAATGTGGCCACCAAAGCCTAGTGTTCAGGATCTGCCAGGCACAGCTTCTGTGTATACGCCCATAGGTAATCAGTCTGCACCTGCTTCTATGTCTGTGAGACTGACTCCATCTTCCACCACTCAGGATGGCAGGCTTAGGAGTGGGAGAGCCTATCACAGCCTGGCCAGACGGAGATAGCTCCCGCCCTCTTTCTATTTATACCTGCCTTTCCTGTTCCTCCTTGCTTGTGATTTTTCTGTTTTGGTTTCCTAGCCCTGCTGCAGCTTCTGTACTATTTGACCCTGCTTCATATGACCCTGGCTTACTGACTACTCTCCTGCTCTGCGTTTGGTACCTCGTACACTCCTGGTTTGACTCGACTTGTTCACTACTTTCCTGCTCTGCGTTTTGTACCTCGTACACTCTTGGTTTGACTCGGCTCGTTCACCACTCTTGTTGTTCACGGTGTTGCCGTGGGCAACTGCCCCATTTCCCTTTGCTTCTGTGTACCCTTGTCTGTTTGTCTGTCATGCACTTATTGAGCGTAGGGACCGTCGCCCAGTTGTACCCCGTCGCCTAGGGCGGGTCGTTGCAAGTAGGCAGGGACTGAGTGGCGGGTAGATTAGGGCTCACTTGTCTGTTTCCCTACCCCCATCATTACACCTAGTTGTTCCAGGTTAACTCCGCAGCCAGGATATGGAACTGAATGGCATACTCGCCCATAGGTCTCCCTGGTGTAGGATCAGCAGGTATGCAGCAGCCGAAGAAACTCTCCCAGGTTCCTCAAAGATCGAGCGGAAGGTCCGTAAGAAGTACTGCAAGTCACGGGTCTCTGGTCCCTGATGTTCCCACAGAGGATTAGCCCATGCCAGGCCTTTGCCAGTAAGGAAAGAGAAGATGAAGGCGATCCTGACGTCATCCGAAGAGAAGGACCTGGCAGTGATTCAAAAATCCCATGCAGGCCCTCGGGTTTCCGTCATAGCGTGGAGATAGCGGCAAGAAGCACAGGGGGTTGGTACTGGTACAGACAGGAAGTGTAGCAGGAGGAACAGCAGGAATGGGTGCGGTGACGACTGTGGTTGGAGCAAGCAGCCAATGGGCTATGGCGTTCACCAACAGGAGGAGTTGGTCTTGCCGTGACTGGAGGTCTTGCATCTTGGCCAGCACAGCTTGTGTCGTCAAGGTCTCAGGTTGACCAGCGGGGTCCATGGCCTGAGCGTACTGTCACGGTTTGTGGGTATGTGGACCCACTAGGCCGCACCGCCGTAGCTGGCCAAACAGGGAACCCCAGAAATACAAAGTCCCGCACAAGGGTACCTGGATAGTGCAGACAGTGGCCGCAGCTCTGACGCAGATGGAGGTGGGTGCAACAGGTAACGCCAGACGTGGCAGATGACAGCAGGTGCCGCAGGTTACGCCAGACGTGGCAAATCCCTCAGGTTGTGGCAGAAGGCACTGGACGTGGCAGAAGACACTGGACATGACAGAAGACACTGGACATGACAGAAGACACTGGACGTGGCAAACGACAGCAGATGCACTAGACACGACTCCAACACTAGTAGGCACAGGAACAACAACACAGCGCGGGATACAGGAACAGGTAACAGGGCACGAGTAACAACTGGAACTGGAAACACTAAGGGACCATGTGCAAGACAGACTTGGGATAAACTAACAATGCTCAGGCAAGTATCAGACGGGCTGGGGCCTTCTTATAGTCAAGGAAATCAAGTGTGTTGATGATGATGATTTCCTACATGTGCGCATGCTGGCCCTTTAAGAGCGGACACGAGCGTGTGCGCGCACCCTATGGGACACAGTGGACCAGAGCGTAAGCGAGTGCTGGCGTCTCCTGGGAAGGAGATGGGGACCAGCGCTCACAGATGCATGGCTGTGGGCGTCAGGAGGTGAGTGGACCCGACGGCCCGCGGCCATGGATGCTACAGTAATCTGGCCAGGGTGCACTTTTCATGGGTACCTTTGCTGTTTTACCTATATCATGCTGTGCGCATATCATGCAGGGTGCTACAAACCTACTTGTGGCGTTATTGAATCCAAGGACAAGCCAATTAACTGATACCTGGCTGCAAATACTCTTGTTGTCAGGTCTGTCATCTCTTGCTCTCTCAATTGGCTTACCCGATGATCCAACAAAGGACCTACTACCAATGGGCCCATAATTGTGGGCGATGCCAAAAGCGTACCTAGTGTCAGTGTAAATGTCGGCCGTCTTACCTTCTGCCAGGTTACAAGCCTCAGCGAGCACCTCCAGCTCTGCTTCTTGAGATGAACAAGAAGGTGAGAGTGGTTTCACGATGATTTACCTGGTGCATCGTATCCTGTCTTGTACATACTGTATATGATAAAGTAGCTCTACATTACAAATTTACATTGGAAACCCATATTGAATATACAGGGTGGGGCATTTATATGGATACACCTAAATAAAATGGGAATGGTTGGTGATATTAACTTCCTGTTTGTGGCACATTAGTATATGGGAGGGGGGAAAGTTTTCAAGCTGGGTGTTGACCATGGTGGCCATTTTGAAGTCTGCCATTTTGTATCCAACTTTAGTTTTTTCAATGGGAAGAGGGTCATGTGACACATCAAACTTATCGAGAATTTCACAAGAAAAAAAATGGTGTGCTTGGTTTTAACGTTACTTTATTCTTTCATGAGTTATTTACAAGTTTCTGACCACTTATAAAATGTGTTCAAAGTGCTGCCCATTGTGTTGGATTGTCAATGCAACCCTCTTCTCCCACTCTTCACACACTGATAGCAACACCACAGAAGAAATGCTAGCACAGGCTGCCAGTATCCGTAGTTTCAGTTGCTGCACATCTCGTATCTTCACAGCATAGACAATTGCCTTCAGATGACCCCAAAGATAAAAGTCTAAGGGGGTCAGATCGGGAGACCTAGGGGGCCATTCAACTGGCCCACGACGACCAATCCACTTTCCAGGAAACTGTTCATCTAGGAATGCTCGGACCTGACACCCATAATGACATAAATAACTCATGAAAGAATATAATAACGTTAAAATCAAGCACACCATTGTTTTTTTTGTGAAATTCTCGATAAGTTTGATGTGTCACATGACCCTCTTCCCATTGAAAAAACTAAAGTTGGATACAAAATGGCCGACTTCAAAATGGCCGCCATGGTCAACACCCAGCTTGAAAAGTTTCCCCCCTCCCATATACTAATGTGCCACAAACAGGAAGTTAATATCACCAACCATTCCCATTTTATTTAGGTGTATCCATATAAATGGCCCACCCTGTACAATAATCCCTACATAAAACCCATTCTAATGCTCTGTGTTCTAGAGGTGGGAAACGCATGTCTTTGACATTGTGTATATAAACCTGTGTATGGCAAAGTTTACATGTTGCATAAATACTGTGGATTTTCTGCAACAGAATCTTTCCTTGAAAATCCACAGCAAATAAAGAACAGGCAAAGGAGATTAGAAAAAAAAAATTGCCACACGCTGTGTAATAATAAATAGTAGTTGTTGTGACTTTAGTGACGGGTTTGCAGCGATCCCGTCAGAAAAAAAGAAACTTTTTTTTAAATGCTTTAAAAAGTATGCTTACCTAGGAGTCTGTGTTTCTTCCTCCAGCACGGACTTCCTGGGATGACGTTCCATCCCATGTGAACACTGCAGCCAATCACAGACTGTAGTGGCGGTCGCATGGGATGAAATGTCATGACCGGAGGCCGGCATGCTAGCAGGCCGGCTAAGTGCAGCTATTCTTCATTGCAGAAAAACGTCACCATATTTTGGTACAGTTTTTATTCCGGAATTCCTGGCAGCTCAAAGGTTGGATTCGCTTTGCGCTATTACGCATTATATCCGCTCTGTGTGAACTCAGGCTATATGCTGTAAATATCCATGATGGGAAAACAAACCCCTTTAATAAAATGTAAAATATATTATTTTTATTTTCATTTTAAATAAATTTTAGCACCCAAGACAACCTGGGGGAAAATATTGATGAAGGGGAGACAAGTCAAATGAAGGACAATAGAGAGGACACCAGTCTTCTAATGACAAAACAGGAGCAGCCTGAACCGGGAACTGCATCTGGACCCATTGTATGCAGCCCTACCCCTCCGCCAATTCCCGCTTCCTCTCGTTCCATTACAAAGAGAAGAGTGGAGCGTTCTACGGCCAGCCATGTTGACACACGGGTGCTGGAATACCTCAATCGACACCCACCTGAGGATGACGTAGACACTTTTGCCCGTAGCATGTGTCCGTTTCTGCGGAAAATACCCGTTAAGCGTTGCCTCTGTACACAAGGCGCAATGCTTATATTATTAGAAGCTGCCACACCAGCAAATGACCACAGGGAGTGCTTTTCTGCGCTAAAGCACTGGCGTCTCTTTGGGCACACAGGCTCCAAGCACAGCGAACTTCAGCTCTCCACCTCCTCCTATGCCGCATCATCGGTAATATTTGCACCGCCAAATTCCTCCAGAACACCAGAGTGTATACAGGGGTGCTTACTACACCCCACCGGAGACTTATTATGGCAAGCTTCCTCCTCCTAGCCAGCCACAGAGTGATTGGAGTCGACCCCTTCTAGTGCCTCAACTTCCTCACCAGATTTTTTCAGTTTGTAATTTTGTTTACGAAATGTTTTTTTGGGAAGCTTTGAATTTCAAAAGTTTTGGTTGTTTATTTTATCAATTTGGTGCTAGGTGTGCATGAATATGTAATTTTTATTAATGGCTTACAAAATAACACTACAGAACACATAATGTTATAATTTATTTATTAAAATAAATAAATAAATAAATATATATATATACCAAGAACACTCAAATGAGGTGTTAGTTGATATTCAGGTCAAAATATAACTTTTTAATTTTTTGCAAATTTATTTATATAAACTATATGTTTTAACAAAAAATAAATAGATATTATTTAGACCTAAATATGAAAGCTCGCAGCCCGCCTCAAGGGTCCTCATTGTATTGCGAGTCCCTACACTAAACTAACAAAACTAACAGAACTATGTATTAACATACACTACTGTTCAAAAGTTTAGGGTCACTTAGAAATGTCCTTATTTTTGAAGAAAAGCACAGTTTTTTTCAATGAACATAACATTAAATTAATCAGAAATACACTCTATACATTGTTAATGTGCTAAATGACTATTCTAGCTGCAAACGTCTGGTTTTTAATGCAATATCTACATAGGTGTATAGAGGGCCATTTCCAGCAACCATCAATCCAGTGTTCTAATGGTACATTGTGTTTGCTAACTGTGTTAGAAGGCTAATGGATGATTAGAAAACACTTGAAAACCCTTGTGCAATTATGTTAGCACCGCTATAAACAGTTTTGCTGTTTAGAGGAGCTATAAAACTGACCTTCCTTTGAGCTAGTTGAGAATCTGGAGCATTACATTTGTGGGTTCGATTAAACTCTTAAAATGGCTACAAAAAGAGAACTTTCATATGAAACTCGACAGTCTATTCTTGTTCTTAGAAATGAAGGCTATTCCATGCGAGAAATTGCCAAGAAACTGAAGATTTCCTACAACGGTGTGTACTACTCCCTTCAGAGGACAGCACACACAGGCTCCAACCAGAGTAGAAAGAGAAGTGGGAGGCCCTGCTGCACAACTGAGCAACAAGACAAGTATATTAGAGTCTCTAGTTTGAGGAATAGACGCCTCACAGTTCCTCAACTGGCAGCTTCATTAAATAGTACCCGCAAAACGCCAGTGTCAACGTCTACAGTGAAGAGGCGACTCCGGGATGCTGGCCTTCAGGGCAGAGTGGCAAAGAAAAAGCCATATCTGAGACTGGCTAATATAAGGAAAAGAATAATATGGGCAAAAGCACACAGACATTGGACAGAGGAAGATTGGAAAAAAGTGTTATGGACAGACGAATCGAAGTTTGAGGTGTTTGGATCACACAGAAGAACATTTGTGAGATGCAGAACAACTGAAAAGATGCTGGAAGAGTGCCTGACGCCATCTGTCAAGCATGGTGGAGGTAATGTGATGGTCTGGGTTTGCTTTGGTGCTGGTAAAGTGGGAGATTTGTACAAGGTAATAGGGATTTTGAATAAGGAAGGCTATCACTCCATTTTGCAACGCCATGCCATACCCTGTGGACAGCGCTTGATTGGAGCCAATTTCATCCTACAACAGGACAATGACCCAAAGCACACCTCCAAATTATGCAAGAACTATTTAGGGAAGAAGCAGGCAGCTGGTATTCTATCTGTAATGGAGTGGCCAGCGCAGTCACCAGATCTCAACCCCATAGAGCTGTTGTGGGAGCAGCTTGACCGTATAGTACGCAAGAAGTGCCCATCAAGCCAATCCAACTTGTGGGAGGGGCTTCTGGAAGCATGGGGTGAAATTTCTCCCGATTACCTCAGCAAATTAACAGCTAGAATGCCAAAGGTCTGCAATGCTGTAATTGCTGCAAATGGTGCATTCTTTGACGAAAGCAAAGTTTGAAGGAGAAAATTATTATTTCAAATAAAAATCATTATTTCTAACCTTGTCAATGTCTTGACTATATTTTCTAGTCATTTTGCAACTCATTTGATAAATATAAGTGTGAGTTTTCATGGAAAACACAAAATTGTCTGGGTGACCCCAAACTTTTGAACGGTAGTGTATCTTACTAAATTTAACTAAACACAGGATTACACAGCATCTCTAGCGGATAGAGTACTGCTGCCAGGGCACTGCTCCCTCATAGCTCACAAAATAATCTGCAAATAATTCACGGATTCGTAGGCCAGATGTTCCTGATCTTCATTGCGGTGTCTCGCCCAAAGTCAATGATCCAGTGGCCGTGTGATGTTCCACGTTACCATCACCTGTTGAATCGTACATCCGTGTGAAATTGTGTAGGATGACACAGGCCTTGATGACGTGATTCACATTCTCTGTATCCATCTAGATTGTCGACATGAAGACCCTCCATTTATTTGCCAAAATACAGAAGGCGCACTCCACATAACGATGAGCCCCGGTAAGCCTATAATTGAAAATGCGCCTCCGCTTGTCCAAACCACACCTAGGAAAGGGGCGCATAAGATGAGTGGAGAGTCCAAAGGCCTCATCTGCCACTACCACAAATGGTGCGGGTGGTCCAGAAGATCCGGGCAGTAGGCGGGGTTCTGGGAGGCATAGCTGGTTGCTTAGAAGTCGCTGACCCATTCTGTAAGCCCCAAAGATGCCAGCATCCGCAGTGCTACCATAGAAACCGATGTCTACAATTACAAACCGGTATTGACTGTCAGCCATGGTCAACAGCACTACCGAGAAATATTGTTTGTAATTGAAGAATCGGGACCCAGAGTGTGGCAGATTCTTCACCTTGTTATGTTTTCCATCCAGCGCCCCAGTGCAGATTGGGAATTGTGCATTGTCCTTGAACCCATCAGCTATACTCATACACTGTTCTGTCATGGGTTCAGGCATCACGGTATCTTTCAGTTTCAGCCAGATGAGCTCAGAGGTGGACATGATATTTTCTGAAATGGTCCACGTCCCCAATAGGAATTCAAAATGAAGGGAAGCAGACGAATTTCCAGTGGCAAAGAATCTGATGACAAAAGATAGAAAATTAGATTAGTTACACAAACTATGCTCTGTGAGATTATCAACAGTGCAAATTAACCTAAAAATGAAATTTCTATTAATTGGATATGGTCTTTGTAGCGTGCACAATATTTTTGCAAGGTAACATGTTGTAAAAGGTATTAAGGGCTCGTCCACATGCTGTGGAATTGCAGCATTTTTTTCCCAGATGGAATTTCAGATGGAAAAAACGCAGAATACAGTAGCAGCATAGTGGATGAGATTGCTGCAGAAAGTGTCCAGCATTGCAGCGTTTTTCAGAGATGTCTCGATCTCCTAACATTGTGAAAAACGCAACAAAATACGCACCATTTTCTGCCGTAGAAAACGCAGGAAATTGTGCGTTTTTGCCACAGCGGAATGTCTGCGTTTTTCAACGGAATTGCTGCAGAAATTTTCTGCAGCAATTCTGTTGTGTATGGACAAGCACTTATACTGATAATTGGATAGGGCATTTTACCATAGTTCTAGCCTAGGCTCACAGTGCACATTTTTTTAAAAGTGCAGACAGTATGTATTCTTACCCAGGGGCGTAGCTAGGGGGGGGGCAGGCGGGGCATGTGCCCCGGGCGCAACTAGTTGGTAGGGAAGGGGGGGCGCCGAAGAGCAGCTGATCGCTGCTGATAGGCGCCCCGTATTTCGGACACCTGCAGCAGCTTTAGGAAGAGCTAGGAAATTACACAGCGGCGTTCTGACTGGGGTCTGTGACGGTCAGGGAGTGGACCAGTCCAGTCACCTTACCTGTCACCTGACCTCACGTCAGTGACATGAGGTCAGATGACTCAGGTCAGGGGACAGGTCCACTCCCGTGATGCAGCCTTCCAGCTCTGCCTCTACTCTGTGCTCTGCTGTTACACACAGCCGACAAGCAGAAGAGGAAGCTCCGCCCACAGCCCATCCTGACCTGTCAGCAAGGAGACATGGTGAGTGTCTGTGTGTATATGTGTGTGTAGTGTGTATACAGTGTGTGTCTCTGTCTGTCTTAGTATGTGTATATGTTACAGTGTGTGTGTGTGTGTGTGTGTGTGTGTGTCTCTGCGTCTCTGCATGTGTTTGTCTCTTACATCTACTACATTATCTGTACTCAGAGAGTTATCACTGTGTATTACCTGTGGTGTTACATAGGACTGCAGGTAACACTACTACATTATCTGTACTCAGAGTGTTATCACTGTGTGTTATCTGTGGTGTTACATAGGACTGCAGGTAACACTATCATCTGTATTTAGAGAGTTATCACTGTGTTATCTGTGGTCTTACATAGGACTGCAGGCAACATCTACCACATTATCTGTAATCAGAGAGCTATCACTGTGTTATCTGTGGTGTTACATAGGACTGTAGGTAACATCTACTACATTATCTGTGCTGTGTACATATGTGCCTGTGTGCGTATATATGGGTCTGTTTGTGAATGTCTCTTTGTGCTTGTATATTTGTGCCTTTTATGTATTTGTATATGTTCCTGACAGTGTATTTATCTGCCGGTGTGTGAGTATATGTGTCTGTACATCTATATATTTACCTGTTTGTATATATTCCAGAATGTGCGTATGTATATTTGCCTGTATGTCTAAATATCTGTCTTTATGTATGTACAGTATATATGTTCCAGCGTGTCCATATAAGTGGTTAATTTTTGGTTTGTGTAGGGGGCGGCAATAGAGAGTCCCGCACAGGGCGCCATCCAAGGTAAGACCGGCCCTGGCTGTCACCAACCCTAGTCAGAAGGAACTCCGTCGCTGCCTGCGCCGCACGACCTCCTCGGCTCCTCCGGTAAGTCACACCAGGCAGAGCGGAGAGTGGTAGCGGTAGGCTGCCGCTCACCGGTCTGTTCAAAGTGTGGAGCTAAGTACAAGGGGGGAGTGTGGCGCTATTTAAAAGGGGGGGAATGTGGCACTATTTACAAAAGGGGGGGAGAAATGTGGCGCTATTTACAAAGGGGCAGCGGGCTGTGTGTGGCACTATTTACAAGGGGGGCTGTGTGGCGCTATTTACTAGAGGGGCTGCGGCACTATTTACAAGGGGGGCTGTTTGTGCGCTATCTACAAGGGGGGATGTGTGTGGCACTATTTACAAGAGAGTGGCTGTGTGTGGCGCTATCTACAAGGGGGGATGTGTGTGGCAAAATCTACAGGGGACTGTGTGTGGCCTCTTTAATTTATTTTATTTTAATTTATTTTTATGTTAATTACATTATAGAACTATATCGCTTGTAAAATGTAGAAATGCTTTTATACTCGAGTTACATTAAAAAAAATTGTGAAAACCAATTACACCTCATTGATTGGTAGAGAAAGCAAACATGGCGAGGGGGAAGGACGTGTCGGGAAATAAGTTGGGGGGGGCGCCAATCTGAATCTTTGCCCCGGGTGCAGGAGAACCTAGCTACGCCTCTGTCTTACCTCAGGGTGACGACAAGACGTTCCTCTGATGAAATGCTGCGGCGCATGTTAGTGTTCCGTAATGTCCGGAACACAGCTCCTCCAGCAGCCGATCAAATGTTGCGACTGACATCCGACAGAGGGAATGATATTTCGCTGGATGCAGCCGCAGGTCCTCATATAGGGTGTGGAAGTGCCCTTTCGAAGCACGATGGAATGAACCCAAAGCCTCCTTCTCCTCCTAGGTTCTTCCTCCACCATCTGGCGTCGCTCTCCATATGTGCGAGAGATCAGCCACATCACAAGAACAAGGTCCATAGCTTTGGATGTCACGTTTTTAAAAAAGTAATTTAAATCCAAACAGACCAAGCACAGCAATCCGACAAAGCTCTCTACACTGTAACAGCAATAGAAAATGGCTATTTACGACCATGTGACCATGTGACCTTCCTGTGGGTGTTCCCAGAGGGTTGGAACCATAATTGTGACCAAAAAGTCATCCTTCAGTTTTTCACGCGCGTATTAAACGCGTGTCACACGCACGTAAACAATGGACACACGGAAGCAGAACAGAGACACTCACGCGCGTATAACGCAGCAGATTTCTCATGCGTAAATCTGATACGCTCGTGTGAATGTAGCCTAAGTAGAAGCTGCACTTTCATGTCTGCCGGGGCTTTGAGATGCCAAGAATACAACCCCCTGTAAATAGCGCAAACCTGCCTGTAGATAGCGCCACCTAAGCTCCCTCTAGGATAGGAATCCCCGGTCAGAGTGCTTTGGCCGCGGACACCTGTCCAAGAGGGAGCCCGCTGACGTCTCTGTTCATATCTGGACAGTGACATCAGGATCTCCCTCTAGGAGCCGAGTCCCCGGCCATAGTGTTGCCGACTCTCTTGCTGGGAACTCCACTCCTAGAGGAGCTCCGGCCATCACTGTTCATATATGGAAAGTGACGTCAGGAGCTCACTCTAGGAGCGGAATACACTCGGCAACACTCTGGCCGGGGACACCGCTCCTAGAGGGAGCCCCTGACCAGTGTTCCCTATAAGGTGCGCGGCTGCGCGGCCGTGCACCTTCCGCAGTCCGCCCACTCAGTAAAGTTAAAGCCCACGCACTGTCACAGCCACATTCACATGTATGTGCGTCCTCCCGCGGCCCCCCGCACCACATCAATGAAAAGTTACTATAGTAACCGAGGCCTATATAATAAACTACATGGGCTCCTGTTACTATAGTAACTTACAGTACTTACCCTCCCACTTTCCGGAGTGCAGCGGAGGTCCTGACATCACAGCGCTGTGCGCAGTGCATGATGTCATGACACTACACCGCATTCCAAATTATTATGCAAATTTTATTTTTCGCTGATTTTCCTAAATAGTCGATGCAAATGACAGTCAGTATAATCTTCAAGCCATCAACCGTTGGAGTATAATGCGAATTTTATTGAACAAATCTCCTAGTGATAACAGATTTTTTTTTAGAAGTAAAAAACTCAAAATGCACGGTTTCAAATTATTATGCACAACAGAGATCAAAACATTTTAAAGGTTGTAAAGAGAACTAAAATGGTAATTTTTTTTAATTTGTAGCATCAGGAGGTCATATTTACAGAAATCAAAAGGTCTTTCAATCAAAAAAAAATTAACAGGCCAAGTTACATGTTAACATAGGACCCCTTCTTTGATATCACCTTCACAATTCTTGCATCCATTGAATTTGTGAGTATTTGGACATTTTCTGCTTGAATATCTTTGCAGGATGTCAGAATAGCCTCCCAGAGCTTCTGTTTTGATGTGAACTGCCTCCCACCCTCATAGATATTTTGCTTGTGGATGCTCCAAAGGTGCTCAATAGGGTTGAGATCAGGGGAACATGGGGGCCACACCATGAGTTTCTCTCCTTTTATGCCCATAGCAGCCAATGACACAGAGGTATGCTTTGCAGCATGAGATGGTGCATTGGCATGCATGAAGATAATTTTGCTACGGAAGGCACGGTTCTTCTTTTTGTACCACGGAAGAAAGTGGTCAGTCATAAACTCTACGTACTTTGCAGAGGTCATTTTCACACCGTCAGGGACCCTAAAGGGGCCTACCAGCACTCTCCCCATGATTCCAGCCTAAAACATGACTCCGCCACCTCCTTGCTGACGTCGCAGCCTTGTTGGGACATGGTGGCCATTCACCAACCATCCACTACTCCATCCATCTGGACCATCCAGGGTTGCACAGCACTCATCAGTAAACAACACGGTTTGAAAATTAGTCTTCATGTATTTCTGAGCCCACTGCAACCATTTCTGCTTGTGAGCATTGTTTAGGGGTGGCCGAATAATAGCTTTATGCACACTTGCAAACCTATGTAGGATTCTACACCTTGAGGTTCGCGGGACTCCAGAGGCACCAGCGGCTTCAAATACCTGTTTGCTGCTTTGCAATGGCATTTTAGCAGCTTTTCTCCTAATCCTATTAATTTGTCTGGCAGAAACCTTCCTCATCTGAACGAACCCATCTGTGCTCTGAATCAGACACAAATCTTTTCACAGTACGATGATCACGCTTAAGTTTTCTTGAAATATCTAATGTTTTCATACCTTGTCCAAGGTATTGATTGCACTATTTCCCGCTTTTCGGCAGCAGAGAGATCCTTTCTCTTTCCCATATTGCTTGAAACCTGTGGCCTGCTTAATAAAGTTTTCCTTTGATTGGGCACACCTGGCAAACTAATTATCACAGGTGTCTGAGATTGATTACAATGATCCAAAGAGCCCTAAGACACAATACCTTCCATGAGTTTAATTGAAAAACGAATAATTAAATGTTTATGACACTTAAATCCAATGTGCATAATAATTTGGAACACGGTGTATGTGCTGCACACAACATCCCGACACCCGATGGAGCGAGGACCTCCGCTGAGGCCGACGAGTAGGGTAAGTTTAATACAACTGTCTTGCTGAAGCTGATGGGTCGAGGGTCCGACTCTCGGGACCCCCGCCAATCAGCTGTTTTAAAGGGGGTGCAGTGCTCGTACGAGCGCTACTTCCCCTTCATTCCGGTCACTTTCTCACACTGAATCGCCGACACGGACGTGTCAGCGATTGACAGTGTGAGCAAGTGAGGGAAATGAAGGGGAAACAGCGCTCGTACGAGCTCTGCACCCCCTTGAAAACAGCTGATTGGCGGGGGTCCCCGAAGTCGGACCCCGATCCATCAGCTATTGATGTCCTATCCTGAGGATAGGCCATCAATGTTTAGGGACTGGACAACTCTTTAACGTGTGTTAGGCTTAAATACAGGGCCCCAGCAGACAGTAATCTTATACTGTATAAGAATACTGTTTGCTGGACCCTGTATCTAAGCCTACCTTAGTCCAACAAACAGTATCACACATGGACATGTTCACATCACCGCTGCTCTTCTGTTCAGGGTTTCTGTCGGGTTAATCCCTCAACGGAAAGGCAAATGGAAATCTTAGCTTCCGTTTGCATCACCATTGATCTCGATGGTGATGGAAACTTACTAATGGTTTCCGTTTGTCAACGTTGTGAATGGGTTCCGTTGTTTTGGCGGAATCAATAGCACAGTCGATAATGCAAAACCCTGTCACAAGGGTGACAAAATGAAACCTTAAGCAACGTTTCCGTCACCATTGAGATCAAAGGTGATGGAAACGAAAGCGGAGGTTTCAGGTTGCCTTTCTGTTGAGGGGTTAACCCAACGGAATCCCTCGACGGAAGGGAAGTGGTGATGTGAACAGTCCCTTACTAATGTTTTTTTTGTGTTTTTTTAAAGGTTCGGTCGTTGGACTACGTTGGATTCGAGGACTACTTCAATAACGGCTTTTTTTATTCTCAAAAAAATGGTTAATGAGAGTTGTGTGTTTTTTTTTATTTTAATACATCTATTTTTTCTATGTCTTTGTATTTTTTTTAAACTTTATCGCTACCACCTTATTAATGGCCGTTGAGTGATTGACAGCATCCATTACTAAGGCGGGTATTAGTGTTAGCCAGTGAAAAGGCTAACTCATCTTTAGTGATGGTCGGGCACTGGGGTGACCGCAGGCTGGTTTTATTAGGCTGAGAATGGCCAAAAACAGTGGCCCTTCCCACCGTGGTAATGGTAGGCTGCTGCTGCTGCTGAGTTCTATCTGGCTGGTTATGAAAAATGGGGGGAACCCCATGTAATTGTTTTTATAAATAATCGGACAGCACGATGTGGGGTTCCCCCATTTTTATAACCAGCCAGATACAACACAGCAGCAACAGGCTAGTATTACCAGGGTAGGAAGGGCCACTGATTTTGGGCTTTCCCAGCCTAATAATACCAGCCTGCGGCCACCCCAGTCCTCTCCGTCACTACAGATGGTCGGGTACTGTATCGTACCCGGCTCTTCCCGGTACCCATGGTGGCGGTGGGTACCAGGGTAATAATGGGGGTTAGTGTTAGCCTCTTCATGTCTAAGATTAAGACCAGCCCTAGTAATGGGCGTCGTCAATCAACCAGCAGTCATTACTAAGGTGGTAGTAATAAGTTTAAAAAAAATACAAAGACATAGATAAAATATTTTATTGAAATAAAAATCCCACACACAGCCCTCGTTTTCCATTTTATTGAGAATAAAAAAAACGCAGTTATCGAAGTAGTCCTCGAATCTGAAGTAGTCCAACAACCGAACTTGTAAAAAAAAACAAACACACAAAAATAATTAGTAACACATAAAAAAGGAAAATAATTCTTATACTTACCTTTCCTGGCTCCAGCGCTGTAGCTGCGATGTCAGGGAGCTGGGCCCTATATCTAATCCTATCATGTGTGATGTTGTCTGCTGAGCCACTGTATCTAATCCTATATTGTGTGATACGGCCTACTGGGCACTATATCTAATCCTATCATGTGTGATACTGTCTGCTGAGCCACTGTATTTAATCCTATAATGTGTGATACTATCTGCTGGGCCTATATCTAACCCTATCATGTGTGATACTGTCCGCTGAGCGACTGTATCTAATCCTATCATGCGAGATAGTCTGCTGGGCCACTGTATCTAATCCTATAATGTGTGATGCTGTCTGCTGAGCCGCTGTATTTAATCCTATCCATAGCTATAGGGTCGTATTGCTATAGATATGCTGTCTCATATATATATATATATATATATATATATATATATATATATATATATATATATACAGTGAAGGAAATAAGTATTTGATCCCTTGCTGATTTTGTAAGTTTGCCCACTGTCAAAGTCATGAACAGTCTAGAATTTTTAGGCTAGGTTAATTTTACCAGTGAGAGATAGATTATATTTAAAAAAAAAAAGAAAATCACATAGACAAAATGATATATATTTATTTGCATTGTGCACAGAGAAATAAGTATTTGATCCCCTACCAACCATTAAGAGTTCAGCCTCCTCCAGACCAGTTACACGCTCCAAATCAACTTGGTGCCTGCTTTAAAGACAGCTCTCTTAAATGGTCACCTGTATAAAAGACTCCTGTCCACAGACTCAACTAATCAGTCTGACTCTAACCTCTACAACATGGGCAAGACCAAAGAGCTTTCTAAGGATGTCAGGGACAAGATCATAGACCTGCACAAGGCTGGAATGGGCTACAAAACCATAAGTAAGACGCTGGGTGAGAAGGAGACAACTGTTGGTGCAATAGTAAGAAAATGGAAGACATACAAAATGACTGTCAATCGACATCGATCTGGGGCTCCATGCAAAATCTCACCTCGTGGGGTATCCTTGATCCGGAGGAAGGTGAGAGCTCAGCCGAAAACTACACGGGGGGAACTTGTTAATGATCTCAAGGCAGCTGGGACCACAGTCACCAAGAAAACCATTGGTAACACATTACGCCGTAATGGATTAAAATCCTGCAGTGCCCGCAAGGTCCCCCTGCTCAAGAAGGCACATGTACAGGCCCGTCTGAAGTTTGCAAATGAACATCTGGATGATTCTGAGAGTGATTGGGAGAAGGTGCTGTGGTCAGATGAGATTAAAATTGAGCTCTTTGGCATTAACTCAACTCGCCGTGTTTGGAGGAAGAGAAATGCTGCCTATGACCCAAAGAACACCGTCCCCACTGTCAAGCATGGAGGTGGAAACATTATGTTTTGGGGGTGTTTCTCTGCTAAGGGCACAGGACTACTATACCGCATCAATGGGAGAATGGATGGAGCCATGTACCGTCAAATCCTGAGTGACAACCTCCTTCCCTCCACCAGGACATTAAAAATGGCTCATGGCTGGGTCTTCCAGCACGACAATGACCCAAAACATATAGCCAAGGCAATAAAGGAGTGGCTCAAAAAGAAGCACATTAAGGTCATGGAGTGGCCTAGCCAGTCTCCAGACCTTAATCCCATCGAAAACTTATGGAGGGAGCTGAAGATCCGAGTTGCCAAGCGACAGCCTCGAAATCGTAATGATTTACAGATGATCTGCAAAGAGGAGTGGGCCAAAATTCCATCTAACATGTGTGCAAACCTCATCATCAACTACAAAAAACGTCTGACTGCTGTGCTTGCCAACAAGGGTTTTGTCACCAAGTATTAAGTCTTGTTTGTCAAAGGGATCAAATACTTATTTCTCTGTGCACAATGCAAATAAATATATATAATTTTGACTATTTGATTTTCAGTTTTTTTTTAAAATATAATCTATCTCTCACTGGTAAAATTAACCTAGCCTAAAAATTCTAGACTGTTCATGTATTTGACAGTGGGGAAACTTACAAAATCAGCAAGGGATCAAATACTTATTTCCTTCACTGTATATATATATAAAATCACACACACACACATATACATACACGCACACATTTTGTTATGTTAGGGGGTATATGTATTGGGGCTATTCCCCCTGATGTTTTAGGTCGTTAGTGACGCCCCTGGCTGCTAGTACTGCATTGCTGGATCACTTAGGAGACCCAGCAATGCAGCTGAAAGCTGCGGGCCATCGTCCATGAGAAGTTTGGGGGGGGCCCAAAAAGAACTTTTGCATCGGGGCCTATGAGCCTTTAGTTTGCCCCTGTATAGGCTGCAGACCACGTTAAGCCTGCAGCCTATAAGGCGCTGGGAGTCGTGCAGGCCGGCATGATGACGTCACATCACGCCGATCTGCGCATGCGTCCTGCCGGCAAGGTAAGTACAATCTTTTTTTTTTATTAAGGAGCTGTGGAAGGGGAGCTGTGTAGCGCTATATACAGGGGGGGAATTGCTGTGTAGCACTATATACAGGGGGGCTTGCTGTGTGACACTATATACAAGGGAGCTGTGTGGCACTATACATACAAGGGCGCTGTGTGTGGCACTATCTACAGGGCGGTCTGTGTGGCAGTATCTACAGGGCGGTCTGTGTGGTACTATCTACAGGGGGTCTGTGTGGCAGTATCTACAGGGCGGTCTGTGTGGTACTATCTACAGGGGGTCTGTGTGGCACTATCTATGGGGGGGTCTATGTGGCACTATCTACAGGGGGGTCTGTGTGGCAGTATCTACAGGGTGGTCTGTGTGGCACGATCTACAGGGGGGTCTGTGTGGCACGATCTACCGGGGGGTCTGTGTGGCGCTATCTACAGGGGGGATGTGTGTGGCGCTATCTATAGAAGGTCTGTGTGGCACTATCTACAGGGGGTCTGTGTGGCGCTATCTACAGGGAGATGTGTGTGGCGCTATATACAGGGGTCTGTGTGTGACGCTATCTACAGGGGGCTGTGTGGCGCTATTTACAGGGGTCTGTGTGTGGCGCTATCTACAGGGACAGTGGTGTAAGAGAGGGATTCTTTCATTGATGCCTAAAATTGGTGTTTATAAATGTCTATTTTAAATAATAGTAGTAATTAAAACTAATTTTAAATAAGTTTTCTTATTCTTTTATTTAGTCGCTATTAGCGTTTACTGGGGGTATTACTTTTGGTCATCAGATCGCCCACCATTGATGGAGACTTGCCCTTCTCCCCAACTGCCCTGCTCAGGAGCTGCCAAGACTTAGAGGGAACATTGCCCCTGACGTCACTGTCCATATATGGATAGAGACGTCAGGGGCTCCCTCTAGGAGCAGAATCCCCGGCCAGAGTGCTCTGACCTATGATTCCGCTCCTAGAGGGAGTATAGGTGGCGCTATCTACAGGGAAGTGTGACGATATCTACAGGGCGGGGTGTGGCACTATCTACATTGGCACTGTGGCACTACCTACAGGGGACACTGTCGCGCTAATTATATGGGCATTGTGGTGTTTTCATGGGGTAGGGACAAAAAGACCCTAATGAATAAAATTCTTTTTTTTAACGGTCATGAAAAACGGATGCCAAGTTAAAAACTGTCAGATGGCTGGGAAATGTATTCAAATTTTGAGACACACTGATGCAAAACAGCCATGAAAAACTGACACATCACATGAATATAGCCTTATAGCCCTCTTCATTCTACCCTCACAGCAATCCAGGCTGATTGGGAGAGGATAAACACCAAAAAATTATCCCTAAATGCTACAATAAGACCAAATCAATCGTATCATAGAAAAATACAAAAATACTTTAATGAGGACAAACAACACAGTTAGTCAAGACGCTCTAAAAAAAATTTCACCCATAAAAACAATGTACAATCAGTACAAAAAATAGACTGGGATTGGGAGAGGAGACTGAGGGTATGTCCACACTCAAAACGGCTGTAAAATACGTAGCTGTTTTCAAGGGAAAATCAGCCTCTGATTTTCAGCTGTTTTTGAAACTACAAAAGCTTTTTGAGGCGTTTTTGGAGCTGTTTTTCTATTGACATAATGAAAAACGGCTCTAAAAACATGCACTTCTTCTCATAGGCAGATGTTTGGAGGCATTCAGCTTCAGTATTTTCAGGCGTTTACGCCCCGAAAAACTGCAGAAAATATGTGTGAACATACCCTAAGTGTATGTTCACAAAACCTATTTTCAGCCGTTTTTCAGGCCCTAAACGTCCCAAAAAACAGCTGAAAAATGGGAACAACAATGCCTAGAAACATCTGCTCATTGATTTCAATGGGAAATACGGCGTTCTGTTCCGACAGGGCATTATTTTATGCCTCATTTTAAAATAACAGCGCGTAAAAAGACGCCCCGTAAAAAGAAGTGCATGTCACTTCTTGAGTTGTTTTTGGAGCCGTTTTTCACTGACTTAAAGAGGCTCTGTCACCACGTTATAAGTCCTCTATCTTGTACATAATGTGATCGGCGCTTTAATGTAGATTACAGCAGTGTTATTTATTTAGTTATGACCTATTTTAGCTTTATGCTAATGAGTTTCTTAATGACCAACTGGGCGTGTTTTACTTTTCGACCAACTGGGCGTTGTGGAGAGAGGTGTATGACGCTCTCCAATCAGCGTCATACACTTCTCTCCGTTCATTTCATTTACACGGCATACAGTGATCCTATTAGATCACTATGCAGCCACATACACACACTAACGTTACTCAAGTGTTCTGAGAGTTAATAGACATCACCTCCAGCCAGGACGTGATGTCTATTCAGAATCCTGACACTTCGCTAACGTTTGTGTGTCATTTACAGCACAGCAAGCGTGATCTGGATGTGTGCTGTAAATGACACACAAACGTTAGCGAAGTGTCAGGATTCTGAATAGACATCACGTCCTGGTTGGCAGTGATGTCTATTAAGTCTCAGTACTCTTGAGTAACGTTAATGTGTGTGTATGTGGCTGCACATAGTGATCTAATAAGATCACTATTTGCCATGTAAATTAATGGAGAGAAGTATATGACGCTGATTGGTCAGGGTCATACACTTCTGTCCACAATGCCCACTTCGTCAAACAGTAAAACACGCCCAGTTGGGCATTAAGAAACTCATTAACATAAATATAAAATAGGTCATAACTCCGTTTTTTAAATAAAAAACACTGATGTAATCTACATTACAGCGCCAATCACATTATGTACAAGATAGGCCACTTATAATGTGGTGGCAGAGCCTCTTTAATAGAAAAAGAGCTCCAAAAACGGTCGCAAAAAACGCTAGTGTAATTAAAAAAACGGCTGAAAGTCAGGAGCTGTTTTCCCTTGAAAACCGCTCCGTATTTGCAGCCGTATTTAAGCATGTGAACATACCCAAATTGTTAGAGCTGCAACAGTGTATATATACACTCCTCAACATTGAAATTGCAACACCAGGAAGGGCAAGCCGTAAAGTTATGCAAATTGAGGAAGTAGCAGATGTCGCTAAGATCCGCAAATGATCACATTTTCAAGCATCTAGCTCCAATCTGTGGCTTGTGGCATAAAAGTCAGATCGAAGCAAAGTTTTTTTTAGCCACATGAAACCTCGAAAATCAGATCAAGTGGTGTGGGACGATTGTGAGGCCTGATGTTCGTCGACGTGCCAGTTATCACCACATGTTGCAAACTGAGAGGGACAGAATCCTTTAACTGAGAAACCTTCGTTTATTACTCCGGCAGATCGCTTCGTGCCTAGGCCAAGATGTCAGCACTGTTCGATGTTACTTGTCCCAGTGGTTGGGAGAACAACGACGAACTGTAATGAAGGCAAAAGGTGCACAGAAGTGAACCTCTGCACGGACAGATCGTCTGATTAGAAGACTGGCACATAGGGATCCATTCCATACTGCAAGTGAAATTGGACATCACATCCCAAGCTTAGAGCGGCAACCAGTGTTGACACAAACAATCAGAAGGTGTTTGCACGACATTGGGCTTCGAGCCAGACGTCCAGCTACAGGTGTTCCATTGACCACACGCTACCGCTCTCAAAGGCTATCATGGTGCACAACAAGATGGCAATAAATCCTGGAATGGAGGTCTCTTCTATTCAGCGATGAGTCCCACTTTTGTTTAGGATGCAACGATAGCCAGAGGTTGGTCTGGAGACCAAGTGGGCAACACCATGAAGAGGCCTTTGCAAGGGAACGTCACACCGGTCCTAAGCCCGGGATTATGAAGTGGCCTAACATACAGTAGCCAGACCCCTCTAGTCTTTATTTCAGGTACACTAAGGGTATGTTCACACGCAGTGTTTTCAGATGTAATGCGGGAGTTTTACGCCTGAAAAAACGGCTCCATTACGCCTACAAACATCTGCCCATTGCTTTCAATGGGTTTTACGATGTTCTGTTCCCACGAGGTGTAATTTTCTGCATCGCTGTCAAAAGACGGAGCGTAAAAAGACGCCTGCGTCAAAGAAGTGCATGTCACTTCTTGGGACGTTTTTGGAGCCGTTTTTCATTGACTCCATTGAAAAACAGCTCTAATAACGTCCGTAAAATACGCTGCAAAAAACGCGAGTTGTTAAAAAACCTTCTGAAAATCAGGAGCTGTTTTCAGGCGAAAACAGCTCCGTTTTTTCAGACTTATTTTTGCTACTGCGTGCGAACATACCCTAACAGCTCGGCCTTAGGGGGGATTCACACGAGCGTGTATTGGGTCCGTGCGGGCCAATACAAGTCTATGGGGCAGTACAGTCCGTGCTTTTTGCGCAGCGTTTGTCAGCTGCGCAAAAAGCGCGACATGCTCAATATCTCCGCGTACTTTGCGCATCACGCACCCATTGAAGTCAATGGGTGCGTGAAAACCACGCAGGTCGCACGGAAGCACTTCCGTACGAACCGACTGAAACAGCGCACCAACTGTCAAAAGGATGAATGTAAACAGAAAAGCACCACGTGCTTTTCTGTTTCCAAACATCCAAACGGAGTGTCTTTGAGATGAGCGAACCCGGACAACCGAACCGAACTTCACCGGGTTCGGTCAAACTCGTTTTGTCCGAACCCGGCAAAAATATTTCCGGTACGCGACGTCAGGAGATAGTCACTGTCCAGGGTGCTGAAAGAGTTAAACTGTTTCAGCACCATGGACAGTGACTTCCGATCCCAATATACATGAACCTGTAAAAAAAAAACGAAGTTCTGACTTACCGATAACTCCCGGCTTCTTCCTCCAGTCTGACCTCCCGGGATGACAATTCAGTCCAAGTGACAGCTCCAGCCAATCACAGGCCAAGCACAGGCTGCAGCGGTCACATGGACTGCCGCGTCATCCAGGGAGGTGGGGCCCGATGTCAAGAGAGGTACGTCACCAAGGACGCGTCACCAAGGCAACGGCCGGGAGGGAAGTTCTCGGTAAGTACGAACTTTTTCTTTTTTTTTAACAGGTTTCTCGATATTGTGTTCGGCATTCACTGTCGAGGGTGCTGAAAGAGTTACTGCCGATCAGTTAGCTCTTTCAGCACCTTGGACCGTGACGGGCGTCGACTAGCCTCATCTCTATGATGGCGGCTGCGCAAAAATCACGCAGCCGCGCATCATACACGGATGACACACGCAGCTGTCAAGTGGTTTTTGCGCGCGCAAAACGCCGCGTTTTTTGCGCGCGCAAAAACGCAACGTTCGTCTGAATCTGCCCTTACATTGATTGGTTTGTGGAACCAGTGGTACCACCATTTCTCCAAAGTGTCCCAGAAGCTGTTTTTCAACAGGACAACGCTAGGACACATGTTGTTCATGCTACTGTGAGCAGCCTTCATGGCCTAAACATGCTACAGTAGCCTGCACCATCTCCAGACTTGTCTCACATCGAGCACATCTGGGACATCAATGGTCAGCAATTGCAAAGGGAGCTGCCAGCAGCCAATCTGAATGATTTGCATGCCCAACAGCATTCAGCGTAGCAGAACATTCCTCAGACAACCATTAATAATCTCATTGATAGCATGCCAAGACGTGTATGTGCGTGTGGCGCTCATGCTAGACACTGAATAAATCAAGATGCTTGGAATATTTTGTTCCCGTTTTTTAAATAACTTGCATATCATTAACAGGTCTATCGATCCTTTTGATTGCCACAATTCCAAAACTTTTCCTTCTTGGAGTTGCATTTTCAATGTTGAGAGATTATATATACTAGTCCTTCTCAATGAATTAGAATATCAAAAAGTTAATTTATTTCAGTAATTCAATTAAAAAAGTGAAACTCATATTATAGATTCATTACCCACAGAGTGATCTATTTCCAGCATTTCTTTCTTTAAATGTTGATGATTATGGCTAACAGTTAATGAAAGCCCAAAATTTCCTCAGAAAATTTGAATATTATATAAGCCCAATTTCAAAAATGATTTTTAATACCAAAACGTTTGCCTACTGAAATGTACAGTATGTGAACTCAATACTTGGTCGGAGCTCCTTCTGCATGAATTACTTCATCAATGCGGCGTGGCATAGAGGCGGCCAGCCTGTGGCACTGCTGAGGTGTTATGGAGGCCCAGGTTGCTTTGATATCGGCCTTCAGCTCGTCTGCATTGTTGGTTCTGTTGTCTCATCGTCCTCTTGACAATTCCCTATAGATTCTCTATGGGGTTTAGGTCAGGCGGGTTTGCTGGCCAATCAGGCACAGTGATACTGTGGTTATTAAACCAGGTATTGGTACTTTTGGCAGCGTGGGCAGGTGCCAAGTCCTGCTGGAAAATTAAATCAGCATCTCCATAAAACTTGTCAGCAGAGGGAAGCATGAAGTGCTCGAAAATTTCCTGCTAGACGCTGCGCTGACTCTGGACTTGATATAACACAGTGGACCAACACCAGCAGATGACATGGCCCCCAAACCATCACTGACTGTGGAAACTTCACACTGGACCGCAAGCAACATGGATTGATGCCTCTGCACTCTTCCTCCAGACTCTGGGACCGTGATTTCCAAATGAATTGCAAAATTTATTTTCATCTTAAAACAGGACTTTGGACACTGAGCAATAGTGTTGGTCCACTGTGTTTTATCAAGTCCAGCGTCAACGCAGTTGTCCACCAGATTTTAGAGCACTTCATGCTTCCCTCTGCTCAGCTTTATGGGGATGCGGATTTCATTTTCGAGCTGGACTTGGCACCTGCCCACACTGCCAAAAGTGCCAATACCTGGTGTAATAACCACAGTATCACTATGCTTGATTGGCCAGCAAACTCACCTGACCTAAACCCCATAGAGAATCTATGGGGTATTGTCAAGAAGATGAGAGACACCAGACCCAACAATGCAGGCGAGCTGAAGGCCACTATCAAAGCAACCTGGACCTCCATAACACCTCAGCAGTGCCACAGGCTGGTTGCCTGCATGCCACGCCGCATTGATGCAGTAATTCATGCAAAAGTATTGAGTGCAGTATAGAGCAAGTAACAGCACCAGGACTGCAATATTGAGGTCCATGTGCTGTTACTTGCTCTATACGTGTATGTGTATGCATGTACTTATATATATATATATATATATATATATAATATTTTTACCAAAAAATAAATTCACACATTTTTCGTGATTTGGCTGTCCATAATAAAAATTGAAAACATGGAATTAATGAAACTAATCTAAAAAATAAAAGCCTCATAAATCTTGTAAAAAAAAAAAAGACAAAGTAAAAATACTTGTTATATTCAAAGCGGTTGCAAAGATATTATCGTTTAAAGCAGTGCATATCAGAAATGGAAAATTTGACCTGGACACAGAGGAATCAATGACCCTCGGTCATGAAGGGGTTAATGTTGCAGCTTTTGTGGCCTATTTTTATGTGTGAATTCATCCTCTGTTTGCAATAAGATATCTTGAAGGGCTTAGAGCTGTTTTCACAGGAGCGTATTTGTCATCAGTATTAGGCCTCATGCACACGACCGTGCTCGTAATTACGACTCGTAATTACGAGCACGGCCGGGAACGGCCGGCCACGGGCAGCCGGCCACTTTTGTGAGCCGTGCTGCCATTATAAAGTATAGGAGAACGGCCCGTAAAATAGAAAAATAGAACATGTTCTATTTTTTTAACGGCACGGGAACCTTCCCGTGAGAAAACGGGAAGGTACCCGTGGCTAACAGAAGTATATGAGCCCGTTATTGCGGGTCGTAATTACGACCCGCAATAACGGGTGTTTTTACGGTCGTGTGCATGAGGCCTTACATTGGTTTTTTTTCTGTCCATAATTCAGAGGTAATGTTAATCCAGAAGGCTAGCCACAGACGTTTAAAATACCTGCATATTTTAAAAATGCAGCAAGCACTACGGTCATTCGTTTTGCAGATGGAAAACGCCCATTGAAGTCTATGGAGAGTATTTAAAATACAGATGCATCTATATGTGATCCGTACATAAACCGCATTGCATCAGTTTTTCAAAAGGGACTGTCTTCTGTAACTCAGTATCTTCCCTAGCAGACTGCTCATCAGTATTACAGATCTGTAATACTGTAGCAATACTGATGACAGTGATGCACAGTCATCCAGAATACATTCATATGATGGATTCGTAGTATGATCATTTACAAATATGCTTGTGTGCAACTGGCCTATCAATTTATAAGGCATAGCAGAGATTATGGGGTCCCACAAATGAGACTTGCCTCCATTGCAATAGGGCCTGGTACATGAAACGATACAGTATGCTTTTTATCTACTACGCTTTTAGATCTCCTTATAAAACCTACTTGTTTTATGTGGTCTGTGCAATTTTTTATTTATTTTTTATAACATATTTTTAATAAATTTTTCCAAAAAAAACACAAATCATACAGTAATGCATTGCCATAATAATAAACATTACAAAAAAATGTATAAATGAACATGAGATAGTAAATGCTTCCTAGCAAAATAGGTTTAATCTTGGATGGTATTCCCCAGAGGCTATCAACCCTCCTTCATCTCCTCTGTCCTTCCCATCCTTTAACCCCACATGTCGGGTAGTCCTGTAAACATAGTTACATAAACTCGCGTAACTGCCTAACTAACACATCAAAACAATACATAAAACAAATAAGAAATGAGAGCATACATAACATTTGGAGCTTCGTGAAGCAGTTCACCCACTCAGGCAGCTAGTCCGCAAGAAGAAAGAAATCCAAGAGGAGACATACGCTTTACTCCCGTGGTATTTTCAGTGCCCCTAAAGTGCCCTTGAGATCCTCAATCAAGTACCATGGCGTTCCCGTGAATGGGTCTATAATGTCCCTTCGTTCTGTACTGGTGAAATATTTTGTGAGGAAAAGCTTCCATTTCTCAAATAATTTTTTACTCTGCGTGTCTTTATTCTGTAATATACCAATGCGGTCTAGATAAAACAGTTTCCTCAACCCCTGGACCACCATATTCTGAGTCCGTACTTCAGCTACCAGCCAGTTTTGGAGTATGCATCTCTTTGCCACTATCAGTGTGGCATGGGCCATGGGGGATAAATGTGTCGTTTCTGTCTCTTCTAATTCTCCATCATGTTGTATATGGAATAAGACCTCCATTGGCCCTACATTCCCGTGGAACCTGCCCACCTGCTGCAGTAAGGATGTTATCTCCCCCCAGAATGGCTGAATATGTGCACACGCCCAAAGGCCATGATACATGTCCGTCTTTGAGATATTACATCTAGGGCATGACGTTTTCCTATCTGGTTGTGAGGCGGAGGGGGCCAGGGTAAATGCATATATTGTTTGGTGTATAATCTTCAATTGAGTTTCCTTCCAGTTTTCGTTGTGTACGTGCGCTCTGAAATCCACCAGCCCTTTTTCAATATGCCTTTCAATGCCTGGTAAATTAAACAGTTTTTCCCATCTCCCAAAGGCCTGCCCCGGGGACATCTTCAGTAGTAATGGTCTGAGTGTACTATATAATTGGGAAATGGAGTGTCTGTGATTGTCCGTGAACCATGAGTCAAACAGGTTGGGGGGGACCTCATCCGCAACTTTAGTTTTACAGTGATTAACTATTTGCATGTACTGTAAGTGCTGATGCCGTGCAAAAACGTATTTATTCTGGAGCTCTTGCAAGGTTAACCACCTCTTATCCTGTGCGTGAAACATATCCCCCAGTGTCGCTACCCCTTTCTCCCTCCATTCTGACATTAGTTTGTTAGATCTTCCTGCTGCAAACTCTGGGTGCTGCCATAAGGGCATATGTTTTGAAATGCGATGAGAGGTTATAATGTTTGCACAGTACCTTCCAGGCAATGATGGTATCTTGTAACAGAGATGATTTCTTGACGATCTTTGGGAGACAAGTGAACGTTGTGTGTACCAGAGCCATGAGATCCCAAGGTTTTGCTAGCTGTCTCTCCACTCTAGTGTTGGAGTGGAACTCTGTGTTGTGTTTCCAGTCTAGCAGATGTCTACTCAGACAGGCCAGGTTATAACCCCGGATGTTAGGGAAATTGACCCCTCCTTCCGCATCATGAGTTTCGTGAGCGCTATTCTTGGTTTCTTTCCCCCCCCCATATGAATTTGGTAAATGATGAGTTGAGTATATTGATATCTGAGTGCTTGACCAGAAGTGGAATAGTCTGGAGCGGGTAGAGTAATTTCGCAAATCCTGACATTTTGACCAAACAGCTCCTTCCCATTAATGATAGAGGTAGACTGTGCCATCTCAGAAGATCTGCTTGGATATCCTGTATAAGGGGAGGATAATTTAGATCATATAGGGAGTTGGGTGCTCGACCCACCTTAATACCCAGATAAGTAATGTTTGGCTTTGCCATCTCAACATCCAGGGTGGCTAGGGACCGCCTCTATGCTGGGTCCTGTGTTCCCAAATCTAATAACTGGCATTTTAACGTGTTAACTTTGTACCCTGAATAGCTCCCAAAGTCGTTCAATGCCTGGAAGATACGCGGAACATCTTTAAGGGGGTTTGCGAGAAATAACAAGATGTCATCTGCAAACAACGTTTCCTTGACCTCCATCTCCCCCACCCTTATGCCCGTATATAGATTGGATGACGCCAGATAACGTGCCAGCGGCTCCAAAGCCAGATTGAACAATAGTGGCGATAGCGGACACCCCTGCCTTGTACCTTTACACAGATGGAATGGTTAAGATAGAAAGCCCGGTGTGGAGATTCTAGCCTTAGGGTCTTTGTAAATGTGGTGTAATAAGATCCTGAATGCCCCCGTTATTTCCATCCTATCCAGGACTGCATCCAACCATTTCCATCGGACATTGTCAAAAGCTTTCTCCGCGTCTAGTAAAAGTAAAGCCGAATGTTCCTCCGGAAATGGGTTATGCTGTACTCTATCTAGCACTGCCAGAACCGTCCTAATGTTAGTGACCGCCGACCTACCTTTAATAAAACCTACTTGTTCTGGGGCTATGAGGAACGGCATTATATTCGCTAACCTATCAGCTATGATTTTGGAAAGGAGTTTAGCGTCCACGTTTATGAGCGATATGGGCCTGTATGACCCTGGTAGTAGGGGATCCTTTCCAGGTTTTAGCAATAATTTCACATAAGATGTGTCTGCTGATGGTGGTAGTCCCTCCTCACCCAGAGCATTGTTAAACAAGGAGACCAAAGTCTCCATAATCTGTTCCCGCATTACTTTAAAAAATTCGCCGGTCAGCCCATCTGGGCCAGGTGCCTTACTATTTTTAAGGTTTGTTATTGCCTCATCTACCTCCTCCCTTGTGACCCTGGCATTTAGAAGTTGCAACTGTTCCGCGGAAATGACCGGTAAAGTGACCTGGTCTAACAGTGTGTCGGTCAGCGGAAGGGAAGATGTATCAGAGTACAGCTCCTCATAGAATTTGGCCAGGATGGTGTTAATACTAGTTGGATCGCATGTTTCTCGCCCATTATGATCCCTCAATTTCGCTATGTGTTGCACTGAGCGTTTTCCTCGAGCCATATTGGCCAAAAGTTTACCCGCCTTATTTCCAAACTTATGTAAAGTAGCTTCAAAGTCTCGAGTATGCATTGTTTCTTTCTGAGCTGCCCACTCGTCAAGAGTGTTTTGCCTGAATCCAGGCCTGTCTAGCATCCAATGTGGGTGTGCCAAATATGCTGTATAGGTTGCCCTCAGTGTAGCACTAGAGGCATTAAATTTTTGCGTTATTTCCCGTTTTTTGCTGACGGTATATGCCATTATCCTCCCCCTCAGCACTGCCTTGGCCGTATCCCAGAACAGTGAGGGGTCATCTCTGTGTCCTGAATTCGTCGACGTGTATTCTAACCACCACCCTCTTAGTTGTCTCACAAAGGTGTCATCAGTTGCTAAATGAGCCGGGAATCTCCATATGAAGTCTGATCCTCTGGGATATATTTCCTGGAAATCTACCCGTACCGGGGCGTGATCTGAGATCACTAGGTCCCCTATCTCAGCGACCCCCAGCCTCGGTTGTAATATTGGGCATATTAAAAGGTAGTCTATCCTGGACCAGGACTGTTGAGCGTGGGAGTAATGCGTAAATTCCCAGGCATCCGGGTTACCCCTTCTCCAGGGATCTATTAAGTGTGTTCTTTCCATCAGGGGTCCTAACACTCGGTCCTGTTTTCTGGGGGCCCTTGTAGGAATGGATTCCATGCTTTGTGAATTGTGTGTGCGTCTATCCTCCTTGTGATCAGAAACTGAATTAAAATCACCTCCCACTATTTTGTGCTGGACATTATCTGACAGAAGGGCCCTCTCCAAACCATTGAAAAACAAAATATTATCACTGTTAGGTCCATACACGTTATAAATGCTTAATACCCCGCATGGTGTGCTTAGAGTAATATGGAGCAGTCGCCCTTCCTTATCTGCATCAGTGTGAATTACCTCATGTACCAGGTTTCTATTTATTAAAATAAGTACCCCCGCTTTACGACCACAAGCTGAAGAGCCGTATACTTGGCCCACCCACAATTTTTTCATGCGGTGGAAGTCGCTCTCCTCCAAATGTGTCTCCTGAAGAAGAGCAATGTCTGTATGGAGTTTTTTTTTAAGTGACGGAGTACCATCATTCTCTTGTTAGGGGACCTGAGCCCCTTTACATTCCACGAGGTCAGCTGCATAAATTGGGCGTTCCGAAAAGGTTCACTATTGACTGGTCAAATATATCTATTTCTAGGCAAGAGTGCTTTGCTGCCTTGGTAGCCGCCCGGCGGCGTCTGCTCCAGATTGCTCCCAACATTACAATAACAACATTTACATTTGGTGCCAGAGAATTGGCACAACCTTTAACAACAAAATGCCCATCCAGGAATGTCACCAGCATTTCCTGTGAGACAAACTTTAAATTGGCATACATAACTTCACTTTTTTCTGGTCTGTGACCCCTCCCCCCCTCACCATCTTTTCGTGACATACTGGATCTTCATATTTTAAAATATTAAAATAAGTTGGACTTCCTATACATCACGGGTACAAGTGCTTATGCCTATTATAGCAGGAATTTTGTCGGAATAACATCCCACCAGAACCAATTGCCACATGAATATATAAGGCACAATCTAAATGCGCTCATGGAGCCCCTATGAGATACTTATCAGTCCGGGATGGTTGCAAGCCGGTTTTCTGAGCGTTGTCGGTGTGGCGTCTTTGATGATTCTGCCCGTTGTTGCTTGGGTGAGGAAGTGGAATTGCGGGCGATATCTGACCATGTACAGTCCCTCGGTGGAGAAACTGGTGCACGGGGTCCTTCCCCTCCTGTACCTTGACTCGCCGTCTCCTCTCCCGATTTTCTAGGGCCCCGAAGTCCAGGGATCTTGTCTACCTAGAATGCCGCCTCCTCAGGATTGTGGAATACCTTGGTGGCGCCATCCGTCTACATGATCCTCAAGGTGGCCGGATACTGTAGCTGGAATTTGATTTTGCGTTTGTAAAGGGAGGTGCAGACCCCTCCAAATGCTCTCCGACGCCTTGTGACTTCTGCCGAATAATCTGCAAACAGGATGATTTTTGCACCCCTTATATGCAAAGGGCTATTACGGTTCCGGAAAGTGCGCAGAAGTTCCTCTTTATCATTGTAATCCAAGTAACGCATGATCACCTGGCGCGGTCTGCTTTGCGGCTCTCCTTTGGCGTTGGCGCTCGGACCAGGGGGGCCCACTTGGTGCGCCCTTTCCACTCTGCAAGATCTGGTCAGGCCTAGTGCTTCTGGTAGCTCCGTCTCGCAGATGCCCTGGAGAAGCTGCGGTCTAATATGCTCAGGCAGTCCTACTATCCTTAGATTATTCCTTCTGGAACGATTCTCAAGATCTTCTAAGCGGTCCCTGAGTTTTGTGTTATCTCGCATTAGGTCTCTAATGCAGGTATGTGCCCCTGCGGATTCATCTTCCATGAGACCAACCCGCTGTTCCAATTCATCTAGTCTATTGCCATGAGATGTCACCTCATTTTGGAATTTTTGGAGCGTTGTTGTGACTGTGGCTATTAGGGAGTCTCTGATGTCGGGGGCCAGTTGGGTAGCCACCTCAATTGCCAGCTTCCAATAATCAATCTGCGAGTCAGTCATTACCGGCGGCGATAACATTTCCCTCTGTATTTCTGGGCTCTGAGACCGGCTCTGTGAAAGTGATGGCTGCAGCGGCGCCGCCATCTTGAATGGCGCCTCACCTCGTGTGCTGTGTTCGGCCGGGCAGGAGACCTCTCTGCTGCCGCTCCGGAGGAGATATCTCTCCATAAACCGCCCGGTTCTTGTCACCCAACTCTCCTCCAAACGCCGGGGTGGTTATATCCTGCGGGTGTGTGGCGTCGATGGGTTAGGGGATCAGGGCTTCAGGAGCTCATGCAGCTCCGTCCCCACATCCCAGCGGCGGAACCGGAAGTTGATGGGGGAATCGCAATTTTGTTTTATTGTCAAATGTATAATTATTGAAGTGGTTAAGACAAAATTAGCACCATCTTAATAAGATGTGATTCAGAAGTTACCACCGCTTAATATGGTGGGCACTTTTAAATGGCGCTGAACTGGAGTTATTCACTTTTATTAAACATTAGCACCAGCTAAATCACTTCATAAAAAAAAAAAAGTATCAATAAAATGCTGTTTATTAGAAGGGTCTGTTTGGTGACCATTTCCCTTTGATTGTTCTTGAAAAAAAACCATGATAGAAATGAGACAAAAATTACTAACTGGCAAATGTTTTAATTTTATTAGAAAAACTGTTTTTCGGAAACTAAACATTTTAAAGAAATAATACAGAGATGAATCAAAAATGTTTTAACATGGCAAGAGGTCCCACAGAACAAGATCTATGTACTCCAAATACTGCACACAAGACAGAATCCTGAAAAAGGTGCGAAAAATAGGATGAGTACAAGGATTTGTTCCAAATGAGAATTGAATACATAATATGAACCATACAAGGCAGGAGTTATTACATTTATCACATGCTTATGACTGCACTCATCTGACATCCATAGTAGCTTCCCATTATACCCTATGAGGCCAAGCTATAGGACTATGCACTCCTCTGACTGTCATATGAAGTATCAAAAGGTGTCCCCATCTGACAGTCCGTAACAAACTGAAATTGTCATGAGTTTTTCTATTGCTCTTGAAAATTACCCCAGTGGCTAAACTGTGAACTACTTATTTTTCTTTCCACATCCCTTCTCATTACCTCCGCGGTTTTCTTTCCTTTTTGTCTGCTGGATTCTCAGGATTTGTAATTACTTTTACACAAATGTGTTGAGATTATTAAATGCATTATACATTATAATCATTTGCAGCATCTTAAAAGTGTACAGAGTTATTATAGGTTCAATTATATAAGATGCCAAAATAAACATACATTCTAACATCCGTTGACAAATATTTCAGATAAAAATGAGACCGCAAAAAAGAATAAAAATAAAACGGTTGTCTTCTTGTCGCTGTCCTGTAACCTTATAGTCATGTCCTCTCCCTGGGAGAGATGCCAGCTTTATGTATATAAAAGAAAAAAAATGATAAAAATAACTCAATTAAACAGCATAGAACACAATGAAGAAGCAAAGTAGAAAAAAAAAAAAAAAGGATAACTTTAGGGCAATTACTATGACCTTTATTTAAGGTTCTCTGCTTTGGGTAACCTTTTTTGTTGGTAGGGTAGAGCTGACTACAGGGTATCGCAATGTTGGGGACCCAGAAATTTTAATGAAATCTGTGTGGAACCACAGGGGAAATGCGGCATTACACAGTGGCCGTTGGAATCAAAGTGCCGACCCGGTTCTGCAAGGCATGTGTTTAGTTGAAAATGTTTTTTCTAAACCAGACAACCCACTTAACCAAACATTGTTAGTGTCATCATCAACTATGCAAATTTGCATTCATACTTTTTGTTTCATAGGTAGCCACAAGTCTATTTAGAAAGAATGAGAGAAATGTGAATCATCATCCAGGAAATAGTGAAGGAATTGTAAAACTTTCAGATAACTAATGCAATGTTTTTACCTGCTGAGGGAACTGCAGGGAAGGATTGTACAAAGAGAATCTATCACTTCTGAGGATAAAAATCTAAGCCTTTTATTCAAATGTGCAGACAGTATGTGCCTTAGGCCCCATGCACACGAACATGCTTTTGCGGCCGCAATTCCCCCGAAAATCCACGGGAGAATTGCGGCCCCATTCATTTCTATGGGGCCATGCACACGACCGTAGTTTTTACGGTCCATGCATGGCCCAGGAGCTCGCACCGCAGAAAGAACGGACATGTCTTATTACGGCCGTCTTTTGCGGTCCGGCCTCATTGAAAATAATGGCCGTGGCCATGTGCATGGCCCGCGATTTGCGGGCGGCTCGCGGCTGACAGTACGCTGCCGGCCGACCCGAAAATCACGGCCGTGCACATGGCTACGGTCGTGTGCATGAGGCCTTACAGGGGTTGTCTCACCAACACAATCCCTGTCCATATGCCCTGTAAGAGCGGCTCCCATTTTGGCAGACATGGCCCATCCATGCATTACATGGACAACCATTCATTAGAATGACTGCCATGTAATATTACGTTTCTACTGCAGCAGTCACTGCAAGGGATTTATATGGCCAAAAGTACCTTTCCCTGGTGATTGTCGGGGGTTAGATCGTGGCTTTCATTTAAAAAAAAAGGGTTGTTTTGGACAACCCCTTTGACCCCTTCCCGACATTGGTCGTATGGATACGTCATGGAAAGCTAGTGCTTCCCGCATTTTGCCGTATCCATACGACAAATGGTGGACACCGGCTCATCCCCGGGTGTCGGTTGCATGTTATAGCTGACACCCTGGGGTAGTGGCGATGACTGAAGTTTGCTTTGATCCCCGCCATTAACCCCTTAAATGCAGCAGTCAAAAGCGATCGATGCATTTAAGGTGTTTGAAGCTCATCGGCACCCCAGCAATGAAATTGCCGGGATGCCGGTGGCTACAAAGGCAACCGGAGGCCTAACACAGGCCTCCCGGTATGCCTAGTACGGAAGACTTTCAGGCCCCAACCGGAGGCGGGGTCTAATAAGCTTCCGTAGCCACCGGCATCATCAGCGGTAGATTACAGCTGACATCCACCTGTAATGGCAGGAACCGGAGAGAGCTCCAATTCCTGCCATTAACCCCTTAGATGCAGCGATCTAAAGCAATTGCTGCATCTTAGTAGTTGGCAGCAGAACGACAGCTCTGTCCTGCAATCGCAGGACTGCCGATTGCTACTATAGCAACAGGAGGCCTAACAATGGCCTCCTGCTTTGCCATTACGAAAGCAGATTAGGCCCCGCCCGGAGTCGAAGCCTAATTGGCTTGCTGTCAGTGAATGACTGACAGGTCTAATACATTGCACTACATAGATTATTTTTCTTATGCATTGCACTATCTAACAGTTGGACATTCAAATCGCCTAGTGGGACTAAAAAAAAGTGTCAAAATAAAAGTTGGTAAAAGTAAAATAAAAGTTTCAAGTAATAAAATAAAAAACACAAATCGCCCTGTTCCCTTATCAAGTCCTTTATTATTGAAAAAAATAAATATACCATACATATTTGGTATCGCCGCGTCCGTAACGACCTGAACTATAAAAATATGATGTTATTTATTTCACGCGGTGAATGGCGTAAAAAAAAAAACGTAAAAAACAATTCCAGAATTTCGGGGTTTTTTCTCACTTTGCCCTACAAAAATTGGAATTAATAGTGATCAAAAAGTTGCATGTATCCAAAAATGGTACCAATACTAACTACAGCTTATTCCGCAAAAAAACATACAGCGCCGTCGATGAAAAAATTAAAAAGTTATGTTTCTCAGGACATAGCGACAGAAAAAAAGTCATTCTTTTTACAAAAGTAATTTTATTGTGCAAAAAGATGTAAAACATAAAAGTGCTATAAATTTGGTATCGCCGGATTCGTACTGACCCGCAGAATAAAGTTAACATGTAATTTATGAAATGTGAACGCTGCATAAGAACAAATTAAAAAAACTGTGCCAGAATTGCTGTTTTTTGCTCACCTTGCCTCCCAAAAAAATAGGATAAAAAGTGATCAAAAAGTTGCATGTACCAATGGTACCAATAATAACTACAGCTCATCCCGCAAAAAAACAGCCCTCGTACCACTACGTCTATGAAAAAATAAAATTAGTTAAGGCTCCAATATGTAAGGAAACATGTGCCGGCCGTGGGGAACATTTCTTCTATTTCAAAAGGCGATTTATCAAGGCCCCAAAATTAGGGAACAAGGAAAAAGGTACAGCCCAAACATATCTGCTAGAAGAGAGGAAGCCCGTATACCACAAAAACACTTTCCCAGCAAAATTCCCCATACTGCAAATGTGCGGAGTGTGGACCAAAAGGGGGATAAGAAAGGACACCATTTATTAGTGCGACACTGGCCTGCGCATAAAGGATTCTTCACAGCCCAGCACACATTTATAGATTTTATTGTTTTTTTTACCCCATTACTATGCCCCTGATGTACTCTGCCCAGCTTACATGTACCCCTACATTATAAACGAAAATACCAGTAAAACTCAAAACAAAACTACTACCAATCAAAATCCACGCTACAAAAGCCAAAAGGCTCTCCCTAACTTCTGAACCCTACAGCGTGACCAAACAGCGGTTTACTTCAACATATATGGCATCGCTTTATCCGGGATAATCCTTTTAACAATTTTTGCTGTGTGTGTCTCCAGTGGCACAAGCTGGGCACAACATATTTGCCACTGAAATGGCATATCTAGGGAAAAATTAAAATTTTTACTTTGCACCAGCCACAGCACAATAATTTATGGAAAAGATCTGTGGGTGAAAATGCTCACTACATCCCTTAATAAATGCCTTGAGGGGTGTAATTGCCAAAAAGGGGTAACTTTTCATGGGTTTCTTTTATTATTTCAAATCAAGCCCTGCAATTGTGAACCAATACTTTGTAAATCGCCAAATTAGGCCTCAATTTCGCATGGTACTCTTTCACTCCTGAGCCTGGTCGAATGTCCAGGCAAAAGATTAGGGCCACATGTAGGATGTTTCTAAAACCGGGAAACACAGCATAATAATTAGAGAGCTGTCTTGTTACGGTACCACAAGCTGGGCACCACATATTGGCATATGCCAAAAATCCCATTTTCACTCTGCAACATCGAGTGCACACTAATTTCTGCAAAACAGCTTCAGGGTAAACATGCTCACTACACCTCTAGGTGAATACCTTGATGGGTGTAGTTTCCAAAATGGGATCACTTCTGGTGGGTTTCCACTGTTTTGGTCCCACAGGATCTTTGCAAACGCAACATAGCGCCCAGAAACCAAGCCAGCAAAATCTGCACTCCAAAAGCCAAACGGCGCTACTTCCCTTCTGAGCCATGCCGTGTGCCCAAAAAGCTGTTTATGACCACATATGGGGTATTGCCGTACACTAGAGAAGTTGCTTTACAAATGTTGGGTTCTTTTTTTCCTTTGTTGAGAAAATTACAAATTTTTATCTAAATCTACGTCTTATTGAAGAAAAGGGATTGTTTTATTTTTACTGCCTAACTGTAATAAAATCTATGAAACGCCTGTGGGGTCAAAATGATCACTACACCCCTAGATGAATTCCACAATGGGTGTAGTTTCAAAAAATGGGGTCACTTGTGGGAGGTTTCCACTGTTGTGTCCCCTCAGGGGCTTTGTAAATGTGACATGGCCTCCGCAAACCATTCCTGCTAAATTTGAGCTCCAACAGCCAAATGGCGCTCCATCCGTTCTAAGCCCTGCCGTGTGTCCAAACAGCCGTATTACCACCACATGTGGGGTATTGTTTTACTCGGGAGAAATTCCTCTACAAATGTTGCGGTACTATTTCTCCTTTAGTCCTTGTGGAAATGAGAAAAAATTAGCTAAACCTACATTTTCTTTGAAACAAATGTAGATTTTCATAGCCTAATCATTTCTGCTAAAAAACTGTGGGGTCAAAATGCTCACTATACCCCTAGATAATTTCCTTGGATGTGTGTAGTTTCCCAAATGTGGTCACTTTTGGGGGATTTCCACTGTTTTGACCCCAAGAGGACCTTCAAACCCGACATGGTGCCTAAAATATATCCTAATAAAAAGGAGGCCCCAAAATCCTCTAGGTGCTCCTTTGCTTCTGAGGCCTGTGCTTCAGTACATTACCACACTAGGGCCACATGTGGGATATTTCTAAAAACTGCAGAATCTAGATAAATAAATATTGAGTGGTGTTTCTCTGGTAAAATCTTCTGTGTTACAAAAAATTGATTAAAAATGAATTTCTGCAGCAAAAAAAAATCATGAAATTTGCTTTAATTCCTGTAAAACATCTAAAGGGTTGAGAAACTTTTTAAATGCGGTTTTAAATACTTCGAGGGGTGAAGTTTTTAAAATGGGGTGATTTATGGGGACTTTCTAATATACAAGGCCCTCAAAGCCACTTCACAACTGAACTGGTCCATGTAAAAATAGCCTTCAAAATTTCTTTGAAAATGTGAGAAATTGCTGCTAAAGTTCTAAGCCTTGTAACGTCCTAAAAAAATAAAAGGACGTTCAAAAAACTATGCAAACATAAAGTACACATATGGGGGATGCTAATTAGCAACAATTGTGTGTGGTATAACTGCCTGTCTTACAGCAGATACATTTAGATTTCGAAAAATGCAAATTTTTGCAATTTTTCTCTAAATTTTGGTCTTTTTTCACAAATACATACTGAACGTATCAACCAAATTTTTCCATTAACAAAGTCCAAAATGTCACGGGAAAACAATCTCAGAATCGCTTGGATAGGTTAAAGTATTCTGAAGTTATTACCACATAAAGTGAAACATCTCAGATTTGAAAACTGAGGCTCTGTCAGGAAGGCCAAAAGTGGCCAAAGTAGGAAGGGGTTAATGTGTATAGAGTCTAAACTGGATGCCAGAATTTAGTAGGCGTGCAGTACAAAGTCTCAGCTATTCAACTCTAGTGTACGTCTATGAGAAGGGAGCTGGGAGAGAACACTACTGCTGGTTTATTACATATCGAGAACAAAAAAAAAGTATCATAAATTAAGAAAATTAGTTTGTCAGTAACGGACTTCCTGCATCTCACCGAAGGGAGTCGCACTACAACTACTAATGCTGCGGTGACATATGGTGGGCAATACTCTTGTAATTGATTTTAGACTGCCGGGGGGCCTGTTCTGGGTTTCACTGACCAGGGATCCCCAAATACAACCTGCAACGTAAAAGAATGAACAGGGTTCCAGAAATGTGATCTGTTTATTATGGATTTAATGTATGTTCACGTTTCTACAGTGATGTTTTGGGCTGGACTGTTGGGCGATATTTAGATAATCTGGCATTGGGGCTCATTTAATTCAGGTTAGTCTTTACCAGACAAGGCTAAGATCAATTTTGCTTGAAGTTTATCAAGGTCACAGAGATTGGTAAACAATGGAAGGTGCACAAGAGGACAAGTCACTTCATTTAAATATATTCGGAGTACTGCAATACTCACATGTTGCGGTTTGCTATTTTTACTTGGGATGTGAATACTTTCCATATGAAGCTTCCATTCGACTCTGCTTTAAACCCTAAAAGACAATGCCATTTGATATAACCAGAGCTGTGTCACAAATATTATATATCGTATGGGTGCTGTATGAAGATAAATGCATTACATATTAGGTGGTAGAAACACAGATTTTTATTTTCATAATAGATCTTCATAATGGACGGAGCTTCTTTTTTCTGTTAGGCTCTGTTCACACCGCATTTAGGGTGTACATTCAGTGTATGGGCAGGGAAGTATATTAATATTTTTTAACACAGGAGCCGATGAACAACGTACACAACTGTATGGTATACAAAGTTTCATGCAACAGGGCTTTACATTTGGTCCATACATCAGCTTATCTGTCGACGTAAAGCATAAACGTGATGTGAACAGTCTTACAGAGCTACAAATCCGCTGATGACCCATAGAGCGAAATAATACAATTCTGGCTCCATGCAGCTGCTAATAGTGGGAGGCTACTGCATAAGTACTTATAACGCTGCCAGAGCTCACAATAATTAATATGTATGCAGTTCGCTCCCCCTAGTGGCAGCTGCAAACAGCCTGAATTTTTTCATTTAACTTTATGGCTGTGGAAAGGGTCGCAGGGATTTTGGAGTGGTACAGTCATGGTAAAATCACAGGATTAACATGACAGCAATCTCAATGTTTCTCTATAACAAATAGGTTGTGGGGAAATAAATAGAACATTAGGTACACTTTTAAACCCTAGCTACAAGTTGGCATATAAATTACGCTAAAGTACAAGTTACCAAGTTGAAGGGAAAATGCACACCAGCTTATGGCTGTTTCGGATATAGATTTTTTTATTTTGCGGTCACAGATTCAAAACGGGAATGTCCTAAACGACAGCAATTTTATGGGATTGTTTCAATAAGCATTTACATATGTTTTTTGATGTGATTCAAAGAAAAAGTTATAAAAAAAAAAAAAAAAAAAAGTATAATAAAACAAAGCCTAAAAGTATTTTATGTCTATGTATTAAGATAAATGCTGCCTAGAAAGCAACAACAGTAAAACGATTCCACTTACCAGGTAGTAACCAGTATGATAGCCACTCATATACCAGGCAATTAACATGCTTCCCAATGCTTCATCATCTTCAGCAATATCAGGACCCATAGGAGGT
Organism: Rhinoderma darwinii; assembly: GCF_050947455.1. NCBI lineage: Eukaryota > Metazoa > Chordata > Amphibia > Anura > Rhinodermatidae > Rhinoderma > Rhinoderma darwinii. Next base: position 551,662,048 of record NC_134687.1, read on the forward strand.
GGAGGGGGAATCAACTAGACATACACAGCATAGACTTTGTTATCACGTATATATCAACTTCTTAGCATTTTAACCAGAGAACTGCTGTTCTCTGTATATTTAAAGTAACGAATTGTAATAAATTATAATAAGAGACAGAACACTACTAATGACTTTTAAGGCTGGCTACACATACAGGATAGATATTAGATTAACTGGATCTGCCAACACATATTTCCTTTCTTTCGTCAGCTTAAAAAGAGGTTGTCCCAACCAACCCCTTCTTGCTTTATGACCTGTCAATCAGACAATTCACAGAAGTAATTGAAGGTCCGACCTCTCTGATACCCACGCTTCACCACCCACTCTCAGCCGGAGAGAAAAAAGGAGCATTTGCTGTCGCTCTGGAGGAAATGATGGAGGCCACCCAGAAAGAAAGGAGTGTGCTTGACTAGATTGGCAAGAAGCGCTGCAGACTGCTATTCTTGCTGTCAAAAAATACTGAAAACTGTGATAGAAAGCACATAACGCAAGTGGACAGAGCCTAAGGCGATCAGGCAAAGGTAGCAGGGGTCCAAGAAGCAGCACATAGTGTCTGATGAAATATGCCATGACCCATCAAGCGTGCACCCATATCCTCCAGAGAGAGGGGTGTTCTCTTGTCCCCCATAATGGAGCACCTCTTTAAAAGCCTTGGTGCCGAAGCGATTATTTTTTTTTATTATTTTTTTTACACGTTTCCTCCCTGGATTCTAAAAGCCTTACATTTTGATTTTCCATCAACATAGCTGTATGAGGGCTTGTTTTTTTGCGGGGACAACATCATTTTGAATGGCATTTAATGTATCATATACTGGGAAAGCGAAAAAAATATATTTGTGGGGTTGAATAGGAAAGAAACAGCAATATCTCCATTGTTTTTTGGATTTGTGTTTTCGGCGTTTAACATGTCGTTTTTCACGCATTGTCAAGTGTAACTAAACCTTCAACAAACATCTGACGTGTCATGTCAGAAGTTTTGAACGGTGGGGATCCGAGCACTGAGACACCCACCTATCGCTAAAACGGAGCGGCAGAAGCACACAGTGAGCACTGAGCAGCTTAGTTTCTGATCGCCTTTTTTCGGAAAGCCGATGTAGCAGTGTACGGGCCCATAGATTTTCTATTGAGTCCGATATTGTTACATCGGCTATCTGAGAAAAGCCGATCAGAAACTAAGTGGCTCAGCGCTCACCCGAGCTCTTCTGCCGCTTCGTTCTAGCAATCGAGGGGATCTCAGTGATCAGACCCCCACAGATCAAATCTCTGACATGTCAAAAGTTTGTTGAAAGTTTAGTTACCCTTTAACTTTATTCTGTGGGTCAATACAGTTACCGGGATGCCAAATTTATATTGTTTTTATTATGTTTTACTATTTTTCCAAACAAAAAAAACTATTTAAGGGTATGTTCACAGAGTTTTTTTGCCTCATTCTGTTAGGCTATTGAGCACCGCGGGCAAAAACGCAGCGAAATATGCTTTCTCTGCCTCCCATTGATGTCAATGAGAGGTAAGAGACGTAAACGCCCGAAGATAGGGCATGTCGCTTTTTCCCGCGAGACGGTTTTTCCGCTCGCAGGAAAAAAATGCCTCTGTCTCCTCTTGAAAACAATGGGAGGCATTTTCGGCCGTTTTTCGCGTCACAAAAACGTGTAAAAAAACTCAGTGTGAACTGACCCTAACAAAAGATTTGTTTTTTGTCACCATATTCCAAGAGCCCTCACTTTTTTTTTCAAATCTGAGGCTGGATTTACACGAGCATATTACGTCCGTAATGGACGGAACGTATTTCGGCCGCTAATCCCGGACCGAACACACTGCAGGGAGCCGGGCTCCTAGCATCATAGTTATGTACGACGCTAGGAGTCCCTGCCGGAAAACTGTCCCGTACTGTAATCATGTTTTCAGTACAGGACAGTAGTTCCACGGAGAGGCAGGGACTCCTAGCATCGTACAGAACTATGATGCTAGGAGCCCGGCTCCCTGCAGTGTGTTCGGTCCGGGATTAGCGGCCGAAACACGTTCCGTCCATTACGGACGTAATGTGCTCGTGTGAATCCAGCCTTACTGTTGAGCGTGTGGGCTTGTTTTTTATCAGACGAGCTGTAGTTATTGGTGCATTTTGTGGTACATGCTACTTTTTGATCACTTTTAAATTCCCTTTTTTGGGGGAGCAAAGGTGACCAAAAAATCTGGCGTTTTCATTTATTTATTTTTTTACACCGTGCAGGTTAAATAACGTTGTGTTAGAATAGATCAAACTTTTACAGACGCGGTGGTACCAATTATGTTAAAACTTTACTGTTCAAATGCACTGTAATGCTCATGTATTGCAGTGCATGGTACCTAAAACTGGCTCCTATTAAGCCCTGCCTCTGGGAGGGCTTAATAGGAGCAGAAAATGTAAGACCTGGGGGTGTTTGTAAGGTCCCCTAGGTTGCCATGACAACCATCCGCACCTTTCTATGGCATCGTGGGGGGAGTGCACCCCCACTTTCTATGGGATTAAATGCTGCCGTCGCTATTGACCACGGCACCTGCTTATTATGGAGCATTATCAGCCTGTGAGCCTGCTCCATACTCCCTCCTGGCGGCTGTGATGTACAGTTACATCACACATTGCCAGGGAATTAAAGTGAAAGCGTTGCATCCTTTAACTTCTGTGCTGTATGATACAGGCTATATATATATATATATATTTTATAGGTATTTATACTGCACTACACATTTCATGAGTAATGCGACGAGATAATGACTTACAGGAGGACCTGAAGGAAATGACGGAGGCCATCCAGGAAGAAAGGTATGTGCTTGACTAGATTTCTCCCCATGCTGAAATACAGAAATTATTATTTATAGCAGGAGATTAATGATTCAGTATGGACCACAAAATATCATGTCTTCATTACTGTACATAACAGAGAATTTGCTAACGCACACTGTGGAAAGCCGTTTATGATAATGGATAGTAAAAATCAAGCAACGATAGGTCATTATCTACATGAAAGATAAAGCATGGGTTAAAAATGAAACAAAGTTGAATAACTCTTCCTCTTATGTAATCCAAGGAAAATAGCCTAATCACAGTTAATTTACTCTTTACCTGTCCAAAGCCAGGAATAAATGGGGGTGGAGCTGGCGGGAAGGGGGGATTCCAGTGTGGGAGCTTTGGTGCGGCAGCTCTGTGCTGATCTCGGTTATCAGAAGCTCGAGAGGACCTGTCACTTTCATCTGTTGAATGTTCATCCCCGTTCACATCCTTAAATAAAAACACTTAAATAGGCACTTTCAACAAACTCAGTATAAATCAATAGTATAAGTGAATATAAGAAACTTTGTAATATACACTACCGTTCAGAAGTTTAGGGTCACTTAGAAATTTCCTTATTTTTGAAAGAAAAGCAGTTTTTTCAATGAAGATAACATTAAATTAATCAGAAATACACTCTATACATTGTTAATGTGCTAAATGACTATTCTAGCTGCAAACGTCTGGTTTTTAATGCAATATCTACATAGGTGTATAGAGGCCCATTTCCAGCAACCATCACTCCAGTGTTCTAATGGTACATTGTGTTTGCTAACTGTGTTAGAAGGCTAATGGATGATTAGAAAACACTTGAAAACCCTTGTGCAATTATGTTAGAACAGCTGTAAATAGTTTTGCTGTTTAGAGGAGCTATAAAACTGACCTTCCTTTGAGCTAGTTGAGAATCTGGAGCATTACATTTGTGGGTTCGATTAAACTCTTAAAATGGTTACAAAAAGAGAGCTTTCATATGAAACTCGACAGTCTATTCTTGTTCTTAGAAATGAAGGCTATTCCATGCGAGAAATTGCCAAGAAACTGAAGATTTCCTACAACGGTGTGTACTACTCCCTTCAGAGGACAGCACAGACAGGCTCTAACCAGAGTAGAAAGAGAAGTGGGAGGCCCCGCTGCACAACTGAGCAACAAGACAAGTACATTAGAGTCTCTAGTTTGAGAAATAGACGCCTCACAGGTCCTCAACTGGCAGCTTCATTAAATAGTACCCGCAAAACGCCAGTGTCAACAGTGAAGAGGCGACTCCGGGATGCTAGCCTTCAGGGCAGAGGGGCAAAGAAAAAGCCATATTTGAGACTGGCTAATAAAAGGAAAATATTAATATGGGCAAAAGCACACAGACATTGGACAGAGGAAGATTGGAAAAAAGTGTTATGGACAGAAGAATCGAAGTTTGAGGTGTTTGGATCACACAAAAGAACATTTGTGAGACGCAGAACAACTGAAAAGATGCTGGAAGAGTGCCTGACGCCATCTGTCAAGCATGGTGGAGGTAATGTGATGGTCCGGGGTTACTTTGATGCTGGTAAAGTGGGATATTTGTACAAGGTAAAAGGGATTTTGAATAAGGAAGGCTATCACTCCATTTTGCAACGCCATGCCATACCCTGTGGACAGCGCTTGACTGGAGCCAATTTCATCCTACAACAGGACAATGACCCAAATCACACCTCCAAATTATGCAAGAACTATTTAGGGAAGAAGCAGGCAGCTGGTATTCTATCTGTAATGGAGTGGCCAGCGCAGTCACCAGATCTCAACCCCATAGAGCTGTTGTGGGAGCAGCTTTACCGTATGGTACGCAAGAAGTGCCCATCAAGCCAATCCAACTTGTGGGAGGGGCTTCTAGAAGCATGGGGTGAAATTTCTCCCGATTACCTCAGCAAATTAACAGCTAGAATGCCAAAGGCCTGCAATGCTGTAATTGCTGCAAATGGAGCATTCTTTGACGAAAGCAAAAAGTTTGAAAGAGAAATTATTTCAAATTAAAAAATCATTATTTCTAACCTTGTCAATGTCTTGACTATATTTTCTAGTCATTTTGCAACTCATTTGATAAATAAGTGTGAGTTTTCATGGAAAACACAAAATTGACTGGGTGACCCCAAACTTTTGAACGGTAGTGTATCTTATTAGAGAAAAATGCCTCTCTCAGCTTATCTGGTTCTGTCCCCTTCCCCTCCTGTTTACCGACTCTGAATTTACTGGTAAAGCTGACAAGACAGACCATCAGCTCACTGAGGAAGCAGGTTACAGCTGTCCATAGAAGTGTATGAAGAGGAGAGGGAGAGCAGAGTGCGAGACACAGGAACACAGACGTGCTGCAACTTCTAGTAAGTGTTAAATCTCACTCCAGTGCTGGATTCTTAGCTACACTACTCATTACGGCTGTATAATCTCCTCCATGCTGCTGCAACTTAAATATATGTGATAGAGATAGGAGGGAAGGGTGTTCTCTTCCCTATGTGTGCAGTGTATAGAAGACATGATAGCAGTAAGGCTCAAGCCACTAGCTCAGGGAAAACGGAGAATAAGAGAACCTGCAGATGGGAAAACTGCTAAGAAAAAAAAAATACCATGTCATGACCAGAAATTGTGTTATTCCTCATGTACATGTAAACACACACACACACACACACACACACACACACCTTATCCTAAAAAAACAGGTATTTACAGAATTCATTGCAATTATTTTCTTATTTAAATACTTAGTGCTTATCCACATCTGCATCCGTTTTTTTGCTGTTCTGCTCTGCCAGAGGAGCAAAACAAAAATACTGGAAGCGCCGGTTCCGATGGACACTAGCGGCACCTGATGAAACCAATTGACCTTAATGGGTTCCGTCTGTTTTCCGACATGGTGTCCATGGTTTTACCGGAAACAATAGCGCAGCATGTTGCGTGCTATTTTGGGACAGATGTGTGACTGAAATCACTAACGAAAGATGCGAAACACACGTCGAGGTGCTCAGTGTGGTTCTGGTACCATTTATAAATTGGTTGATACTTGTATATAGTCACTGACTATTTTTCTATTGTAGTTTGATGGGTGGACATCAACCAAGGGCAATTTCACTTTTTCTCTTGTCTGTTTCTGCGGGTAACTTAGTATTGTCGCACAGTTTGGTTTTTTCAATAAATAGTAACTTTATTAAGTTAAATACATTTGCACTTTGTCTAATTTTGGAAACTTGGATAGTGTTGGTTTACGATATTAACATTTCTATGCTGACACTTAACTCCTTAATGACCGGGCATGTTTGTACCTTAATGACCAAGCCAGATTTGTCAAATCTGGTATGTCTGACTTTATCAGAGAATAACTCTGTGAAAGTTTTGAATATCCAAGTAATTCTGACATTGTTTTTTCGTCACATGTTGTACTTTATTTTAGTGGTAAAAGTAGACTGATACGATTTGCGGAAATTAATAAAAAAATAGAGAAATTGAAGAAATTTTGTAAAAATTATCATTTTTCCCTATTTTTAACTGCAATATGTCACATATGTACACACATACTGCACAATTTTTTTAATTAAATATATATTTCCATCTCTTTACTCTATTTTGGCAGCACTTTTGAAAAAAAAAAATTTTTTTTGAGCAATTTGGAAGACTTACAAATTTAGTAATAATTTTATACATTTTGAAGTACATTTTGTTTTCCTGCACCAAGCCAGGTTTTCAGAGGCTCATAGCTGTCAGAATGGTGGAAACCCCCACAAGTGACCCCATTTTGAAAACTACACCCCTTAAGGTATTTATTAAAGGGTGTTGTAAGTATTTTGACCCCACAGTTTTTTTGTAAGAATTCATGCAAAGCAGGCGTAATAAAATTTAATTTCACTTTTTTCATAAAAGTATCACTTTGAAGACCGATTTCTGTGTAAAGTGACCATGAGACTGAAGAAACACACCCCAAAATCTATCACCCTGTTTCTCCTGTTTTCAAAAATGCCCCCATTGTGACCCTAATGCATTGCTTGGACACACGACAGGGCCCGAAAGGGAGGGAGCACCCGGAGGCTTTCAGGACTCCTATTTTGCTTGAAAATGTTTTAGGCCCCACTGTACATTTGGAGAGGTTTTGAGCTACCAGAGCGATAGAAACTCCCCATAAACGACCCCATTTAGAAAACTAGACCCCTTAAGGTATTTATCTAGGGGTGTAGTGCGTACTTTGACCCCACAGTTTTTTGCTAAATTTAATGCATAGCAGGTGAAAAAAAAACAAAAAACACTTTTTTCATAAAAGTATCACTTTGAAGACCGATTTCTGTGTAAAGCGACCATGAGAATGAAGAAACACACCCAAAAATATATCACCCTGTTTCTCCTGTTTTCAAAAATGCCCCCATTGTGACCCTAATGCATTGCTTGGACACACGACAGGGCCCGAAAGGGAGGGAGCACCCGGAGGCTTTCAGGACTCCTATTTTGCTTGAAAATGTTTTAGGCCCCACTGTATATTTGGAGAGGCTTTGAGCTGCCAGAACGATAGAAACTCCCCATAAACGACCCCATTTAGAAAACTAGACCCCATAACGTAATTATTTAGGTGTATAGTAATTATTTTGACCCCACAGTTCTTTGCTAAATTTAATGCATATCAGGTGAAAAAGAAAATAATTTCACTTTTTTCATAAAAGTATTTGTTTGAAGACCGATTTCTTTGTAAAGCGAACATGAAAATGAAGAAACACACCCCAAAATCTATCACCCTCTTTCTCCTGTTTTCAAAAATACCCACATTGTGGCCCTAATGCGTTGTTTGGACACACGGCAGGGCCCCAAAAGAAGGGAGCACCCGGAGGCTTTCAGGACTCCTATTTTGCTTGAAAATGTTTTAGGCCCCACTGTACATTTGGAGAGGCTTTGAGCTGCCAGAACAATAGAAACTCCCCATAAACGACCCCATTTCGAAAACTAGACCCCTTAAGGTATTTATCTAGGGGTATAGTTAGCATTTTGACCACACAGGTTTTTCGCTAAATATATTGGAATTAGTCTGTAAAAATTAAAATGTACTTTTTTTCTGAAACAACATAGAAATTTTTATTATTTACAAGGAATAACGAAGAAAATGCACCCCAACATTTGTAAAGCAATGTCTCCCGATTACGACAATACCCCATATGTGGTAATAAACTGCTGTTTGGACCCACAGCAGGGCTCAGAAGGGAAGGAGCGCCATTTGGATTTATGATTTTGCTGGAATGGTTTTCGGTGCCATGTCGCATTTGCAATGCACTGGAGGGACCAAAACAGGGGAAACCCACCAAAAGTGACCCCATTTTGGAAAAACCTTCAAGGAATTTTTCTAGGGGTATAGTGAGCATTTACACCCCACGGGTCTTTTGCAGAGTTTATTAGAATTAGGGCGCGAAAATTAATATCAAAATTTTTTCCACTAAAATGTTGAATTTTCTCATTTTCACAAGGGATAAAGGAGGAAAAAAACAACCAAATAAAGCAATTTCTCCCGAGTACGGAAATACCCCACATGGGGTCATACGTTTTTTCATTAGAAATGAATTAACCCTTTCAGGACTGATCCAGTTTTTGCTTTCTTATTTTAGATTTTCCCTCCCCGCTTTCCAAGAGCCATAACTTTTTTATTTTTCCATCAATAGAGCGGTGTGCGGGCTTATTTCTTGCGGGAGGAGCTGCAGGTTTTATTGGTACCATTTTTTGGTACATAAAAAGTGATTCAAAAGTTGTATTACATTTTTCTTTTAGAGCGAAGGTGACAAAAAAAAACTGAGATTTTGGCGGTTTCAATTAATAAATTTTTTTAAGGTGTGCACTGTGCAAATTAAATAATGGTATATTGTAATAGTTTGGACTTTTACGGACGTAGCGATACCAATTTTGTTCATTTTTTTACATTACTTTAGAAGAAAAATGCGAAAAGGTGTTTTGTTTTTTTAACTTTCAAAAAAAAAATCTCACTACTAATAACTATAATTCTTCTACACATTTTATTAATCAATCCCCTTAGGGGACTTGATCCAGCGATCATTGGATCGCTGGTACAATACACTGCAATACTAATGTATTGCAGTATATTGTTATTCTTACAGGCTTCTGTAACAGCGCGATCGCTGTTCCTGCCCGTTAGTACCGAGGGGGCCTGCTGTAATACACAGCCGACACCCGCAGCGTATGGAGCGGGCTCAGCACGTGAGCCGGCTCCATACATCAACCACCGCACCATGACAGGCAATTAAGTCATAGTGCGCAAAGGGGTTAATGCGCAGCGGATGGTTCAAAGTGAAAATTGCAATTTTCCACTGATATGCCATTTTAGTGCATAATATGTTGTGCCCAGTGTGTGCCACAGAAGACAAATACCTCATAAAACATTAAGCGGGTTCTCTCGGGTATGGCGACGCCGTATGTGTAGGCGCAAACTGCTGCTTGGGGACGCTGCAGGGCTCAGAAGGGAGGGACGCCATTTTGCTTTTGGAGCGCAGATTTTGCTTGGTAGTTTTTCTGTTTTGGGTTTCGCTGGTATTTCAGGTTATAATGTGGGGGCATATGTAATCTGTGCGGGGTATATCAGGGCATAAGAGGGTACAATAATGGGGTAAATAAATAATATTTCATAGATATGTGACTGGTGTCGCACTGATAAATGGCGCCCGATCTTATCCACTTTTGGAACATTTTGCATCGCCATATTCTGAAAGCCAGAACTTTTTTATTTTTTCACCACCGGAGTCGTGTGAGGGCTTATTTGTTGCAGGACAATCTGTAGTTTTCATTGGTACCATTTTGGGGTACGTGTGATTTTTTTTTTTATCACTTTTTGTTAAATTTTTTTGCAATCCTGAGCAAAAAACAGGAATTCTGACACCGTTTTTTAGGTTTTCTTTTTGCGGCGCTCACCGTACGCTATAAATGACATTTTTACTTTATTCTGGGGGTTGGTACGATTACGGCGATACCATATGTATATAGGTTTGGTCCTTTTTTTTAGCGTTTGCACAATAAAATGACTTATTTATAAACCCAAAAAATTTCTGTGTCGCCATATTCTGAGAGCCATAATTTTTCTATTTTTTAGTCAAAAAAGCTGTGTAAGGGCTTGTTTTTTGCGGGACGGATAGAAGTTTTTATTGGTACTATTTTTGGGAACATGCGACTTTTTGATCACTTTTTATTCTTCATTTTGGGAGGGGTGGTGACCAAAAAAATTGCGATTCTGTCGTCGTTTTTTATTGATTTTTTTGGGGGTGTTCATCGTGCGGGAAAAATAACATTATAGTTTTATAGTTGGGGTCGTTACGAACGCGGGGATACCAAATATGTGTACTTTTTTAACGTGTTCATTTTTTTTCTATAATAAAAGTCTTATTATAGGAAAAAAAAGCATTTTCTGTTTATAGAACTTATAACTTTTATTTTTACACTTTTTTTTAAACATTTTTATTACTTATTACTTTTTTTAAACTTTTTTAACTTGTCCCACTAGGGGACACTTAGACTTGCAGCTTTGATCGCTGCTAGAGTACATTACACTACACACGTAGTGTAATGTACTCCAACTGTCATTGTGACGTGACTGTCACACTGACAGGAAGCAGAGGAGGAACGGCCGGAGGCTGTTCCTCCGAGGCTTCCGTGCATGGCAACCCGGAGGTCATTATCGGACCTCCGATTGCCGTGACAAGCATCGGTAGCCCCCACGATCACTTCGTGGGGGCTGCCGATGTGCTTCAAACCACTTAAATGCGGCGACGGCAATCCGTCGCCGCACTTAAGGGGTTAACTGCCGAAAGCAGCGGCGATGGTCCGCTGTCCGGCAAGACTGATGTCTCAGCTGTCGGGGACAGCTGTCAGCGCGGGTCTGTCACTCTGTGTTTACACAGAGTGACAGTTTGAAATGCGGACGAAAATGCACGTCCTGGAGCGGGAACTAGCAGCCGACCAGGACGTGCATTTTCGTCCTTGGTCGTGAAAGGGTTAATATACCAACGTTGTCCAGAAAATATACACTGTAAGCCAATTTAAAAAAAAAAATAATAAACCATTTCAACAGCTGTGTGTGCTGCCGCACGTGCTGCTCTGTGCACGTGCCTCATTGGTACATTTGCATTGCTGAGTTAGTGTAAGATCTGTATTTCTTGTCACAAGGTAGTGCGAATCAGAGAAAGCCACAAGGAAAAGTTTTCCTGTCTCTTCTGTAAGGTGATGCCTTCCCTTTGTTTTTGGCTTTTTTTAAAGAGAAGTTTATGTTTTGTTATCAGGTTTTATAGCAACTGGTGTCCTCTTAAACCCATTAGCAATCAAATACTGTATTCAATAATAAAAATTACAAATTGGGCGATTTTCCAAAACCGGAAAAGTGGAGCAGTTTCCCATAGCAAGAAATCGAGCGCAGGCTCTAATTTCTCAGAAGCCCTTCATTAAATACAAACTGCAACGATTTCTATGGACAGCAAAAGATAATCACGGCACTCTTCAGAAATGCGATGCATAAAGTGATATTTATTGAGACACAGACCTATTTGGCGCTGAATCCACCTGCCTCAAGCCCTTCCATCCCCAGCATACCTGCGACTTGGAGAGTAAGGTCTGGGAGGACCGAAACGTCTTATATTTGTCGCTTTACACATCATTTTTCCTTTTGACCTTCATGGAAACCACATGTTAAATTACAAATTCAATAAAGATCACTTTATGCATGAAATTTCTGAAGAGTGTGCCATGATTATCTTTTGCTATTCGAAGTGGGAAACCCATTTGTCGGGCATCTCCACTTCTCAAGTGCATCCCATAGCCTATATATTTCTATGGACAACTGCTCTACTTTTTCTTTGAGGTAGTTTTGATAAAACTCCCCCAATGTAACTGAACCCCCATTATGTTGATTCTTACCTGTACTGGATCTCTTGGGTCACTTTCTCCTTCTGAACTGTCTGGGAAACGCAGATCAGTCAAACTTTGCTCCTCACTGTTGCCATAGCCGGTATATGTGACTGTACAAGTTGCTCGCTTTGCATCAATAGAAGAGATGGTGGCCGGATACAGGTTCCCATCCTCTGACCAGACAGCATTACAAAAGTCCCCAACTCGCCACTAGAATAAAGGTGGTAAATAAGTGGCCAGAATAGTGGATTCAAAGACCATAAAGAAACGTACCCCATATATATTAATTCTCTTATATAGCAATATACATAGGGAAATGTCCCTGTAAAGGCAGGACTGTTATGAACTTACACATGCAATGCTACAGGAAATTCCCAGACACAATTTGCATTACCTTAGGCCTCATGCACACGACCGTAAAAACTCCCGTTATTACGAGTCGTAATTACGACCCGTAATAACGGGCTCATAGACTTCTATTGGCGACGGGTGCCTTCCCGTTTTCTCACGGGAAGGTGCCCGTGCCGTTGAAAAAGATAGAACATGTCCTATTTCAGGCCGTAATAACGGCACGGACAGTCCATAGAAGTCTATGGAGCTCTCGTAATGACGGGTGGCTACATGTGTGCACCCGTCATTACGGCAGCGTTGCTAAGCGACGTCAGTAAATAGTCACTGTCCAGGGAGCTGAAAGAGTTAACTGATCGGCAGTAACTCTTTCAGCACCCTGGACAGCGACTACCGATCAGTATAAACCTGTAAAAAATAAAAAACGTTCATACTTACCGAGAACTTCCTGCTTCCTCCAGTCCGGTCTCCCGCCCGTTGCCTTGGTGACGCGTCCCTCTCAACATCCGGCCCGACGTCCTGGATGACGTTTCAGGCCATGTGACCGCTGCAGCCAATCACAGGTCAATCACAGGCTGCAGCGGTCACATGGACTGCCGCGTCATCCAGGGATGTCGGGCTGGATGTGAAGAGAGGGACGCGTCACCAAGACAACGGCCGGGTAAGTATGAATTTCTTTAACTTTTATTACAGAAAAGGCTGTCCCTTCTCTCTATCCTGCACTGATAGAGAGAAGGGGCTGCCGATTAGTGCAGTGCTATTTTGCCGCCAAAAACGTGCCCGTAAATACGGGTGGAATACGGGTGACACCGGACCCATATTTACGGGCACGGGTTCGTAAATACTGGTGCAAAACGGGTGGAATACGTGACACCGGACCCGTATTTACGCCAGTATTTACGGGTGGGAAAAAATACGGTCGTGTGCATGAGGCCTTAGGTAAAGAAAAATATAAAATCGCTTATTGCCCATGCGGGTACGATTGTTTGAATGTTAAACGGTCATCTCAGAAATAAAGAAGTCTGGCACTTAGCAGGTACACAGCGGCTTCCTAGTGACGCAGGCACCAGCACTTTAGTGCAAATGTGTATTTTCCCAAATTGGCAAGAATGACCCCCCCCACAAGAATCTGCTCACGTTTGCGTGATGCTAACGGCAGGTGTGTGCGATTACACACGTGTGTATGAAAAAGTGTCAGATGATTTATAATATATTATGAAATTCACAAGCATATTATCATATATTATTCATCCAAATACGTGCATGTTTAAGGCCTAATTCACACACCGTTTTTTGACAGGCAGAAAAGATTTGCCTCAAAATTTCTTCATGAATTTTTAATGCAGATTTTTAGGCCCTGTTCACACGGCGGAATTTTTGTGGCAGAACCCGTCTGAAAATTCGGCCTCCCATTTATTTCAATGGGAGTCGGGCGCTCTTTTTTCAGCTAGCGGGAAAAAGAAGCGTCCTGCCCGATCTTTGGGCAGTTTCCTCGCATTGCAGGAATAATTCTGCGGCAGGACCCACCAGGCAAAATCCGCCGTGTGAATAGGGCCTTAATGGCCAGGATTTTTACCTGCGTTTTATGGCCCGTGTGAACTGACCATAAGACAACTACCTTTTTTAAAGGAGCAGAATTGGTTTTCTTCCGACTCCTGTTCTTCTTGTTATTTTTTCTTTTGGTTTTGGTATTCTTCTCTGGTGACTCAGGCTCCATAGGGCAGTCTTCTCCATTCTTCAGGGCTTTCTGGAAGTACAGTATACATTATATACAATTCATTCTCATCATCACAGAACCTGTTTTTTTCTTTTATCAATGTTTGGTTAGTGGGTTGTGTGCTACATATATAGAAGAGGACTGCCTATAAAAATGATTGATTACTAGGCTATATTTAAACCACTTCTCTATTAACAAGGAAAAAAAATCTGCCGACATGGTGTCCAAAAAAAATTATAATTTTTTTTAAATACGTGAGTGATGTTTTATACAGGCCATGTAGTCAACTAATGTCCACATATTATCTGTCTAAAGCAATAAACATAAAAATACACTTCAAAGTGAGAAAGTTATATAAAATACCATGCACAAAACAAACCTTGAATGAGGACACTGCTTTATCATAAGCCTTGATCAATGCTGTATCATCCCAGATATCTGAATCATCACTCTATTATGAAGAAAAACGAAAGAAAGCTTAAAATTCTGTTAGATTAAATTAGGAAGTTTGGACAAAAAGATTTAAATACTACAAAGGAATTGCCACTGAAAGATAACCCATATTTTCATTAAAGGCGTCATGGCGACCAGCTGTCATCGGAGCGGCAGCCACACATTTCCATACTAAATGTAGTATTCGGTGCCAACCACGTAATACATGGACGGTACGTGTCCACCTTTTTGGTAAGCGGCTCTGGCTCATGCATAATTAAATCAAGCTTTGAGCCTGTTAGACAGTGAGTTCAGGTGCCTGACTAGCAACAGGTCTTTTCCCCAGATCCTATGGATCTACAGACTCATATAAAGACCGGCGTGGTCACCTACTATGTTACAGAAGCACTGGCAATGTTTTGCCGATGTGCCACAAAACTTACTGCAGCTTAAAGAGGCTCTGTCACCAGATTTTGCAACCCTTATCTCCTATTGCAGCAGATAGGCGCTGCAATGTAGATTACAGTAACGTTTTGTTTTTTTAAACCCCTTAGGCCTCATGCATACGGCCGTAGCAGTGTGCACGGTCCATGGACAGCCACGGAGTGTCATCCGCGGGCCGTACGCAAAACACAGACACAGTCTGTGCACACATTGATTTCAATGAGCCCAGACCGCAAATGCGGCCCGTATAATATGTCCTATTTTTTTCCGGTCCGGGCTCTGGGCAATACACAGTCCCTGTAAACCACGATCGTGTGTAGGCCCATAGAAATTAATGGGTCTGCAAGTCATCCGCATTTTTGAGGATGAATTGCGGGTGCAAAAACACGTTTGTGTAAATGAGGACTTAGGGCCAGTTTACACCGTTTTTTGGCTCCGATTTTGATGCGCAAACCGCGTTGGAATGGGAGCCAAAAAAACGGCCGAAATCGCTCCCCCCCTTTAATAAATGCTCACTTCTGAGTGTTTTTTGCAGCATTTTTTGCCTGCGGTCCTTGCATTAACTTCAATGGCCACGAGTGAAAAGCCTCGCGAAAAAATATGCGCAAGCAGTTCAAAATTTGCCTCAAAACTCCTAAAGTTTTGAGGCAATTTTTTTTCTGTTGCAAAAAAAAGTGTTAACGGGGCCTAAAATGCCGTTACGCGCCGATGGTTTGCTATCAAAGTCCCCTAGGTCCGCCATAACCGTATGCCTATTAGATTGTATGTCAGTTTGTTACTGACAGGCAATGTTGCTTTGGTATACCATGAATACCAAAAGCATATTAGAAACAAAAAAATCCTGCAGTTCTGGAGGCCAAAATATGTTCGGTCCTGAAAGTGCTACAACCTATGCAGGCAAAGTTATGTGTAACCTGCGATCTCCGACCAAAAATCCAGCAGATTTAGATTTTTTTTTTACGACCAAATTCACAATCAATACTTGCGATGTCGCATTGCAACCAAAGTTGCCTTGTAGACCTAGCCTAAGGGTTCTTTAACACCGGACAATTTTGGCTGTAAAACCGAGCGCCGATCAAGACAGCTCGTTGATCGGTGCTCATTTGCTCCTGTCACAAGGAGCTATGTATAGGGGCGATCGCTCATTACTCAGATCCCTCGTCCCCATACATTTCTATCACGTCGGCAGCACATCTCCCCGTTTACACAGAGATGTGCTGCAGACAATGAGATTTTCTGCTCTATACAATATGATAAGCAGATGAACGAGCATTTGCTAGTTTATTGGCCCATCGTTGCCATGTTTACACAGGGTGAGGATCGTGAACGAGCGTTGATATGGACGCTCATTGCCCGATCACTGGCACGTCTAAAAGGGCCTTAATGCTTAAAATGGAAGGGTGTTAACCTGGACTAAGAAATACGCCATACTGGAGTTCTGTCATGAACACACAGCAGATTCGCGGCGGTTTAATTTGTAAATTGCACAAAGAAATGTTCCCACTTGGATATGAAGGAATAGAAATGTATTTTGAAAAAGAAAATCATAGTTCCACGTGTGACTACATTTTCATTCGTTTGGATGAGCGGTTCCAAACAACTGTGGCATCGAGCTCTCTGCCCCTTCTACATGCTCATTGAAATATATATATTTATTTATAATAGGGCTGGGCAA
The DNA here is from genome assembly GCF_050947455.1 of Rhinoderma darwinii. Lineage (NCBI taxonomy): Eukaryota > Metazoa > Chordata > Amphibia > Anura > Rhinodermatidae > Rhinoderma > Rhinoderma darwinii. The sequence continues at coordinate 551,678,386 of NC_134687.1, forward strand.
TTATGACCTAAATAGGGATGCACGATGCATCGAAACTTCGATACTGTTTCGATACGCTGCATCCCTAAACAGTTCGATACCGTTATTTCATGTATTTCGATACTTCGCTGCGCAGTCGCACAGCTCAGTATAGTAACACATGAATGTATGAGAGCGGGGCTGCCGCTGTGTAATACAGCCATTGCTCCTCTCCGGAGTCCTGATAACAAGTGCCGCGGGGTCAGGATGATGCGATGCGGCCACCGCTGCACTAATGAGCGGCGGCACTGAAGACAGAGGACATGGCGGGCGCACTACAGAACACCCCCATGTTCTGTCTTCAGTGCCTGAACCGCCGCTCATTAGTGCAGCGCCGGCCGCATCACCTCATGCTGACCGCGAATGACGTCACTGCCTCGTGTCCAGCCATACATAGTGAACGGTAGAGCAGGGACCTTACATCCCCCTGATAATTTATAAAACCGAAATTCGCCAGATGACTGTCGATTAATTGGGCTGAATTTCGATTAGTTGCCCAGCCCTAACACATACATATATATATATATATATATATATATATACACACACACACACACTGGTATATCCTTACTCCGGAGGCGGGGAGAAACAAGTATTGTGGTGTGTATCAATGCCCTAGCATGTATAGTGAATACACTATATAGTTAAATTCCTTCAATCAGGTAATCAATGTGACCATATAGGTGCCAGATTATTCAGTATGTCATAGAAAAGTTACGGTAGCAAATATTAAGGCAGTGAGCGCGCAAAATGAAACATTAAGGGTAAGTTCACATGCGTGTGGTATGCTGCGGAAAAAAAAAAGTCTTCAGCGTATACGACACAGAAACCGCGTGGAATCCACTGGAATATCCCCAAGCGCTTATATATTCGGGGGTGGATTTTCTGCAGCAGAAATCAGACAAATGTATCAAAAAAATAAAAAAACACAACAAAAACAAAAAAAACAACACTTATGGCTGCGTTCACATCTGCGTCAGGGTTCCGTTCCGACTAAATTTTCCATCAGAATGGAGCCCTGACACAAACGGAAACCAGAGGTTTCCGTTTCCATGACCATTGATTTCAATGGTGACTGTTCCGATGCAAATGGTTTCCGTTTGTCTCCGTTGTGCAAGGGTTCTGTCGTTTTGACGGAATCAATAGCGAAGTCAACGGAACCCCTGCACAACGGAGACAAACGGAAACCATTTGCACCGGATCAGTCACCATTGAAATCAATGGTGATGGTAACAGAGCCCTGACGCAGATGTGAACGCAGCCTTACTCACCTCTCCTCTTTTGCAGTTCTGTACTGGAAAGAAGTGCCGGATTATCAAACGTTCTAGATTATCAGATACCAGAATAGAGAAACATTAACGGTACTTGGCTGAGTTATTATAGAGGGAAACCATAGTTAGAAGTGGAAGAAGGCCATAGTGTAGCTCCCTACTTATAGAACTACAAATCCCAGCACGTCCTGAAGCGCATCAGCTGAACAACAGCTCGTGTAATATTTCATGGAAGGGAGCATTCCCCTCTTGTAAAGTGACATGTGGCCCCCCCGTGCAGTGACACTACTGCCTGCTAGCAACTATCTGCTCGACAACCACACACTACACCAAAGTCGTACGACAATCGTTACCTGACCGACTCCACGCCGGAACAAAATCTCCCTACTTTCCTCCGACCCTGCCATAGGCACGCCGCAAGCACGCAATCCAGTCACCGATTGACCCACTATGGCATCCGTCCTACGTCATCACCACTGAGCTATGGATGTAACATCTAAAGGGAATCATGCTCAGCGCCCTCTGCTGGAAACTCTGCGTTCATCATCCTTCAGTCAATATATACATATATGTGTGTTGGGTGTATATGCTTACATTCTGTATGGACAAGATCTAACATCCTCATCATTGTTAGTAAAAATAATTAGTATTAATATGTCCATTGTTCTGCATTAAGTTCTTCGCCACTATGTATTGATATGCAGCAATCACATGACATTTTAAAGGGTTTTCCCAGAACCATAAATGATCACTTATCCACGCAATATGTGATCATTTTCTGATCGCTGGGGGCCCCACTGATCGTGAAAACGGGGGTCCCGAACCCTGTGTTAATCCTCACAGCTCGAGCCCAGTGAGGAGGACATTGAACGGAGCTGCGTTTGAGCATGCATGCTGTCGCTCCATTCAAATTCTATGAGAATGATGGAAACATCCAAGTACAGCGCTCGGCTGTTTCCTTCATTCCCATAGATATTGAATGGAGTGGCAGACGCAGAGACCACCGTTCTTCCAATTGGTGGTGGTCCCATCGGAGGTGCCCCCAACGACCATAAAATGATCACCAGACTTTTAGTATTGTGATATCAAACATTGTAACAGCAGTCCATAGGAATACTCTGAGTTGCATTGTATAACTGTAGTGCCGGCCTTAGGGGTTTGCGATGTGTGCGGTTGCACAGGGCACATCGCCTGTCATTGCTGAAAGTGATGCCTATGTTCCTAATGTCCTGGGCACCTGCAGCTTGCACCCCTGATCCCCTTGGTGCCTTAAGCTTAAGAGATATATATATATATATATATATATATATATATATATATATATATATATATATATATATATATATATATATATCAATAAGAAAAACATGGGGTAAAAACCTAACAAGTTGTCTGCAAATTGTGTTAAGTAAACCTCTCAATAGTTGAAATTGGAGATATTTTGGTGCCATTAACCCCTTAATGACCAAGCTTGTTTGGACCTTCATGACCAAGCCAGATTTGTAAAATCTGGTAGGTATGACTTTATCAGAGAATAAGGCTGGATTCACACGAGCACATTACGTCCGTAATGGACGGAACGTATTTCGTCCGCAAGTCACGGACCGAACACACTGCAGGGAGCCGGGCTCCTAGCGTCATAGTCATGTACGACGCTAGGAGTCCCTGAACTACTGTCCCGTACTGTAATCATGTTTTCAGTACGGGACAGTAGTTCCACGGAGAGGCAGGAACTCCTAGCATCGTACATAACTATGATGCTAGGAGCCCGGCTCCCTGCAGTATGTTCGGTCTGGGACTTGCGGACGAAATACGTTCCGTCCATTGCGGACGTAATGTGCTCATGTGAATTCATCCTTACTCTGCAATAGTTTTGCATATCCAAGTAATTCTGACATTGTTTTTTCGTCACATGTTGTACTTTATTTTAGTGGTAAAAGTAGACTGATACGATTTGCGTAAATTAATTAAAAAATACAAAAATGTATGAAATTTTGTAAAAATTACAATTTTTCCCTATTTGGAACTGCAATATGTCACATATGTACATACATACTGTATATTTTTTTAAATTAAATATATATTTCCATTTCTTCACTTTTGGCAGCACTTTTGCTTGAAAATGTTTTAGGTTTTATCACCCTGTTTTTCCTGTTTTCAAAAATACCCCCACTAATACGTTGCCTGGACACACGACAGGGCCCAAAAGGAATGGAGCACCTGGAAGCTTTCAGGACACATATTTTGCTTGAAAATGTTTTAGGCCCCACTGCACATTTGGAGAGGCTTTGAGCTGCCAGAATGCTAGAAACTCCCCATAAATTACCCAATTTTGAAAACTACACCTCTTAAGGTATTTATCTAGGGGTGTAGTGAGTACTTTGACCCCACAGGTTTTTTTTAAGAATTCATGCAAAGCAGGTGAAAAAAAATAAAAATGTCACTTTTTTCACAAATGTGTCATTGTAAAGACAGATTTCTTTGTAAAGCGAACCTGAGAATGAAGAAACACACCCCAAAATCTATCACCCTGTTTTTCCTGTTTTCAAAAATACCCCCACTGTGGCCCTAATACGCTGCCTGGACACACGGCAGGGCCCAAAATGAGGGAGCACCTGGAGGCTTTCAGGACACATATTTTGCTTGAAAATGTTTTAGTCCCCACTGTACATTTGGAGAGGCTTTGAGCCGCCAGAACGATAGAAACTCCCCATAAATGACCCCATTTTGAAAACTAGACCCCTTAAGGTATTTATCTAGGGGTTTAGTGAGTATTTTGACCGCACAGTTTTTTGCTAAATTTAATGCAAAGCAGGTGGAAAAAATAAAATTCCACTTTTTTCACAAATGTGTCATTGTAAAGACAGAGTTCTTTGTAAAGCGAACATGAGAATGAAGAAACACCCCCAAAATCTATCACCCTGTTTCGCCTGTGTTAAAAAATACCACCATTGTGGCCTTGATCTTATACTAGACGCAGAGGCGTAGCTAGGTTCTCCAGCACCCGGGGCAAAGATTCTGTTTGGCGCCCCCCCAACCTCTTTCCCGACATCTCCTTCCCCCTCGCCGTGTTTGTTTTCTCTACCAATCAATGACGTGTCATTTCCTTTCCACATTGCTTTTTAAGTAACTCAGGCATAAAAACATTTGTACATTTTACAAGCAATATAGTTCTATACACAACACCAGAACCAAGCTCAGTACATATATACAGCACCAGAACCAAGCTTAGTACATAAATACAACACCAGCACAGATACAGCTCAATTTAGTGCAACCCCTGCCGTATAGGTATGTACTGCGTAAAATTACAGCTCCCAGCATGGCCCGAACAATGGTAAAGATATGCTGGGAGATGCTGTTTCCCAAAAAATAAATCATATCATAATCATACCACCCATCATCTCGCTGCAGATCATACAGTGACTACAGTGCTGATGAGAGGCAGAATAAACATTTACATTAAGTGACTCACCGGTGATGTCTCAGATTCTAGTTCTTTTTCTCCATCCGGTTCAGACCTCTATGATGACTTCTCCCGGTCACAGACCATTTCTGCAGTTTGCCGCACAGATGTCTTCAGCTTCTCACTTTTCCAACATTTCTACACCTATAAATAAAGATAAAGTTCTCATTATACCACACACTACGCCCCTAAATATAATAGCGCCATACACTGCACCTCTAATTATAATAGCACCATACACTGTGTCTCACACACAGCGTGCCCCCTATAGATAGTGCCTGCGATAGAGCCCCCTGTAGATAGTGCCGCCATATAGCCCACCCCTGTATATAGTTTCCTACAAATAGCTCCCCCTATAGTGCTCCACAGATAGCCCACCCCTGTATATAGCCCCCTGTAGATATAGCCCACCCCTGTATATAGTGCTCCATAGATAGCCCACCCCTGTATATAGCCCCCCTGTAGATATAGCCCACCCCTGTATATGGTGCTCCATAGATAGCCCACCCCAGTATATAGACCCCCCTGTAGATAAAGCCCCCCTGTAGATAAAGCCCCCCCCCCCAGTAGATAAAGCCCCCCTGTAGATAAAGCCCTCCTTGTAGATAAAGCCACCCACGTAGATAAAGCCCCCCCCCCCATAGATAAAGCCCCCCTGTAGATAAAGCCATCCCTGTAGATAAAGCCACCCCTGTAGATAAAGCCACCCCCGTAGATAAAGGCACACACTTTTGTATTACAATAAAATAACAAACGACTCAAACTCACCATAATCCCGTTCCCACGCCGGCCGGCAGCAATGGAGACCTGCGCTCTTCTGTGCAGGTCTCCTGGGGTTGAACGAAGCGTCTATCAAATGTGCTGATTGGCTGGGCAAAATGACTTTCCCTGTCAGTCAGCGCCTTTCAATGACGGAAGCGCAATACCGCTTCACTCGTGGAAAAGCGCTCAATGGCCGGGCACGGAACGTACCCGGCCATTCATTGCTTCTAATTGTACCTGTGTCCTATAGATGCCGGTACAATTATAGTGCAGGAGGGGGTGGCGCTGGCGCCCCCCTCTAAGTTGCGCCCCCCCCCTAGCTACGCCCCTGACTAGACGTGTGACTGGGCCAAAAAGCGATGGATCACCCTTTGACTTTCAGACCACAATTGAATAAATTCTAGGCTCCATATCATGCATTTAGAGGCATTGAGCTGCCTGAACAAAAAAAAAAACACCCATAAATGACCCCATTTTAAAAACCAGATCCCTAAAGGTATTCATCTAGTGGTGTAATGAGCATGCGGACCAAAAAATTTTTAAAGGAGGAAATAATAGGTATCATTTCAGACACTATGGGTATATAATGTTTTCTTCAAACTCTTATTACATTTCCAGATAAAATAGAGGAGACGTGGTAGAAGGTTATTTTGTTAGAAATATGCCACATTAATAAATTTGTGCGGCACAGAAGAGAAGTGAAGCCGTGTATTCATAACGGATACATGTTGCTATAGACGTATTTGCCTGTACTTATGACTATGTCTTGCTGAAGAAGCAGTTGTCCCGCATCTGTGCCATTATGATGTCATTGTGGACAGAATTCTGTCCTAATATAAAATCAGTCAGAAAGGAAAAAATAAACTGTACTGGAGTGACGGGCAATATCTTCAAACAAATGGAGGAAAATGTATCCAACTATGTTGCAAACTCGAGTCTGTTCACTAGATAGAAGAACACCTGCAGGGCTGCCATGAGAAGCTTTTTTTTTTCAGTGACTGGTTGTACAACTTCTCTTTAGCTCCATCAATCCCTATATAAGGGGCAAATGTGCCAAGTGACGCGGTACACCATAACAGGCCCCTGCCCGCCAAGGCAGGAACCGCTATGTGCACAAAACAACCAATCACCTACAGAATATATAAAGGGGCAGTGTCCGAAACCATCTATAGGAACAGTAAAGGATCACTCAGTGGCGTAACTACCGCCGTAGCAGCAGTAGCCGGAGGCTCTGCTAGCAGCCGCTATGGCTGCTACAGCGGGTCGCCACTGAACACTACGGCAGAGCAGGGAGGTATCTCCCCGCTCTGCCATTAACTGGTTCCCGACCGCTGGCTGTGTTTTTACGGCCAGCGGTCAGGGTCCTTAAAACCTGAGCCATAGACTTTCTACGGCTCGGGTTTTAACTTGCTGCCCGCGCGATCAGGCAGCTGAATGTCGGGTCTCCGGCTGTCAGTGACTGCCGGGGACCCTGAGGAGAGGATAGAAGCAGCTTTCGCTGCTTCTGTCTTCTCTGATCACTTGTACACAGCGCTGAATGCGCGCTGTGTACAGGAATAGAGACAGCAGCAGCGGCGCTGTCTCTATTCCTCCCGGTGATCATGTGACTGGTCACATGATCGCCGGGTGCCGTTAGTGGCAGACTGCTGCTGGGTCTAACAAGACCCAGCACAGCCCTATTAGTGACAATCGTCACTATGAGAGGGCTGATTTCCCCTGTAACTGGGGCTGCTGTGCAGCTCCAGTTACAGTGGAAAAACATGGTGTAAAAGAAAGAAAAAAAAAGTATAAAGTTCCCCAAAGGTCTTCTTTGACCTTTGGGGGACAGACCATAGTAATAAAAAAAGAATAAAGTAAAGTGCAAAAAAAATGTAAATAATAAATACACATAAAATACCCACCCCAAAAAAAAACGTTCCCCCGCCAATCATTGTTGTAACGCTACCGCTGACCCAATTACCCTAATATAGACATGTAATATATAAAAATTTACGGTAGACAATGACGATCACAAATAAAAGGTCTATTTTAGGGTAAAACTATGTTATTACCAAAAAAAAAATAGCTGAATTGTAAAAAAGCTTATTTTTTTACTATTATTTTCAAACTTTATGAATAAAAATTCTAAAATAGCAAAAAAAGGTGTGTATAAAAATGATAAAAAAATGAAACCTGCATTGTCTACGGAAAAAACGTCGCAAAAATCACGTCGTTAGCTCAACAAATAAAAAAGTTATAGCCATTTAACTAACACGTGCTAAAAATGGCTAAACGGTGTCTGGTCCTGAAGGCGAAAAATAGAGCAAAAGACATGTATCCCCCCCCCCCCTCTCCACAGGACATGTATCCCCTCTCTACAGGACATGTATCCCCTCTCCACAGGATCTCCACAGGATAGGGGATACATGTGTGATCGCTGGCAGGGATAGGGAGAACGGGGGACTGAAAGTCCCCTGAAGTTCTCCATCACAAACCTCGGACTTCCGGGGTCTGTGTCGGCAGCTCCGTAGAAATGAATGGAGTGCCAGTCGTGCTTGTGCGCATGCGTGACCAGCGCTCCTTTCATTTTTATTGAGCTGCGCAGACGCCGGAAGTCAGAGGTTTGTCATGGAGAAGTTATGGGGACTTTCAGTCCCCCGTTCTCCCTATCGCTGCCAGCGATCACACGTATCCTGTGGAGAGGGGATACATGTATTTTGTAGGACACACTGTAGGTCGCATGTATGGCGTTCCCTACAGGGGGGGGGCTGTATGGCGTTCCCTACAGGGGGGGCTGTATGAGTTCCCTACAGGGGGGGCTGTATGGCGTTCCCTACAGGGGGGGCTGTATGGCGTTCCCTACAGGGGGGCTGTATGGCGTTCCCTACAGGGGGGGCTGTATAGCGTTCCCTACAGGGGGGCTGTATGGCGTTCTCTACAGGGGGGGCTGTATGGCGTTCTCTACAGGGGGGGCTGTATGGCGTTCTCTACAGGGGGGCTGTATGGCGTTCTCTGCAGGGGGGCTGTATGGCGTTATCTACAGGGGGGCTGTATGGCGTTATCTACAGGGGGCTGTATGGCGTTCTCTACAGGGGGATGTATGGCGCTATCTACAGAGGGGGGGGGGGCTGTATGGCGTTATCTACAGGGGGGGCTGTAAAAAAGGCACTATCTACAAGGGGGGGGTTGTGTGACACCCAGGGGAGGGGGGCCCGAGGCAAAAGTTTGCTATGGGGCCCAGTCTTTCCTAGTTACGCCCCTGGTATCACTAATCCCCAAAATCAGGGGCGTAGCTAAAGGCTCATGGGCCCGATGCAAAAGTTCTTACTGGGACCCCCCCCCCCCCCCCGCAAATTTCTCATGACCGACAGCCCGCAGCTTTTAGTTGCATCGCTGGGCCTCCTAAATGACCCAACAATACAGCACTAGCAGCCAGGGGTGTCACTAAGGTTTTAAAACGCCAGGGGAAATAGTCCCAATACATGTGTCCCCCCCAAGGAAATGTGTGTGTGTATATGTGTGTGTGCGTATATGTGTGTATAGGAGACAGCATATCTATAGAACTACGACCCTATAAACTATGGATAGGATTAGATACAGTGGTTCAGCAGACAGTATCACACATGATCGGATTAGATATAGGGTCCAGCTCGCTGACATTGCAGCTCCAGCGCTGGACCCTGGAAAGTTAAGAATAATAATTGTTTTGCTTCTTTATATGTTACTAATTATTTTTGTGTGTTTGTGTTCTTTTACAGGTTTGGTCGTTGGACTATGTCGGATTCGAGGACTACTTCAATGACTGCGGTTTTTTTATTCATAATAAAATGGTTAATGAGGGTTGTGTGGGTTTTATTATTTAAATAAAATATTTTTCTATGTCCTTGTATTTTTTTAAGCTTTATTATTACCACCTTAGCAATGGCCGCTGGCTGATTGACAGCATCCATTACTAAGGCGGGGCTTAATGTTATGCCGATGCAGAGGCCAACACTAACCCCCATTATTACCCCGATACCCACCGCCACCAGGGGAACTGGGAAGAGCCAGGTACAAACCAGTACCCAACTATCTGTAGTGATGGTTGGGCACTGGGGCGGCCGCAGGCTGGTAGTATTAGGCTGGGAAAGGCCAAAAACAGTGACCCCTCCCACCCTGGTAATGCTAGGCTGCTGCTGCTATGTTGTATCTGGCTGGTGAGGGGGACCCCACTTCATTCTTTCCAATTATTATATTTTTTTTTTATGACGTGGGCTTTTCATAACCAGCCAGATACAAAAAAAGAAGCAGGCAAGCATTACCGGGGGGGGGGGGGGGAGCCATGTTTCTTTCCTTTCCCAGCCTAATAATACCAGCCCACGGCCGCCCGAGTATCCGACCATCACTACAGATGGTCAAATACTGAATCGTACCCGGTTCTTCCCGGAAACCCTGGTGGCTGTGGATATCAGGGTAATAATGGGGGTTAGTGTAAGGGTATGTGCTTTTTTTAGATACAGGGCCCCAGCAGACAGTAATCTTATACAGTATTGGCACTCGTACGAGAGCTGCTTCCCCTTCATTTCCCTCACTTGCTCACACTGTGAGTCGCCGACACAGATTCACAGTGTGAGCAAGTGACCGGAATGAAGGGGAAGCAGCTCTTGTACGAGCGCTGCGGCCCATTCAAAACAGCTGATTGGCGGGGTCCCAGGAGTCGAACCCCGACCTATCAGCTTCAGCAGACAGGGATATTAATCTTACCGTCCTCTTCAGCCGCAGCAGATGTCCTGACTCTATCCAGGGTCGGGATGTTGTGCGCGGTGCATAGTGTTGTGACGTCAGGTATTGGTACTTTTGGCAGTGTGGGCAGGTGCCAAGTTCTGCTGGAAAATGAAATCAGCATCTCCATAAAGGTTGTCAGCAGAGGGAAGCATGAAGTGCTCTAAACTTTCCTGGTGGACAGCTGCGTTGACTCTGAACTTGATATAACACAGTGGACCAAAACCAGCAGATGACGTTGGCAGCAGTGCTGGAGTCCCTGGGCACAGCATCAGCTGATGCTCTGCTCGGGAGCTCCAGCGATAGGAAACCACTGAAGTCACGGACAAAATGTTGGGAGCAGTGCTGGAGTCCCGAGCAAAGCGCTAGCTGATGCTCTGCTCGGGGACTCCAGCGACACGAACAGCACAGGAAGCAAGTCCTCAGTCACGTTGGGCCTTGTTGTCACGTCATCAATATTAGAAAAGCTACAAGACTTCCGGGAACAATTCACCGGGTTTGAACTGCACCATTTAGTACCAAATTTTAAATTAAAGTACATTAGTGACTTCTTTTTACATACGAATACAGGTAGCAGGGCACGGGTAACAACAGGAACAGGATAACACTAAGGGACCATTTGCAAGACTGACATGGGATAAACTAACAACATTTAGGCAATGAGCAAAGGGGCAGGGCCCTTCTTATAGTCCCTGAAGTCATGGACATTTGATGATGATTTCCCATGTGCGCGCTTGCCCTTTAAGGCCATGCACGAGTGTGCGCGCGCACCCTACGGGACATGGTGGACCGGAGCGGAAGTGAGCGCTGGCGTCTCCTGGGAAGCGCTCACAGATCCATGGCTGCCAGGGGGTGAGTAAATCCGGCGGTCCGCGGCGATGGAAGCTAGAGTTGCTGATTCACAGTTGCAGAGTTTTGGACATTAGAGGCTTCATCAGACTTTCCGCTTTGGAGACAGGATTAGTCAATCCACGTCTTCTCCGTCTAGTCATTTGTTTTGGTGGATAACTCATAAATGAGGAATCATTCAACTGCATTTGTAGATGGACCCTCTCTTGTAATCTTCTAAACCCCGATGCCATTTTTGGCGTTGAACTGCTTTTGTATCTGCTCTATGTGTGCCCAAATGCAGTAACACTTTGTTACTCAGTTCCTGTGTAATGAAAGGGGGTAGGGAAACGGACAAGTGAGCCCTAATCTACCCGCCACTCTGTCCCTGCCTACTTGCAACGACCCGCCCTAGGCGACGGGGTACAACTGGGCGGCGGTCCCTATGATCAGTAAGTGCACGAGACAAACAGACAAGGGTACACAAAGCTAAGGGAAATGGGGCAGTTGCCCACGGCAACACCGTGAGTAACAAGAGGTGAACGAGCCGAGTCAAACCAGGAGTGAACGCGGTACCAAACGCAGAGCAGGAGAGTAGTCAGTAAGCCAGGGTCAGTATGGAGCAGGATCAAATAGTAGAAGCTGTAGCTGGGCCAGGAAACCACACGAGAAGAATCACAAGCAAAGGAGGAACAGGAAAGGCAGGTATAAATAGACAGAGGGCGGGAGCTAGCTCCGTCTAGCCAGGCTGCAATAGGCTCTCCCACTCCTAAGCCTGCCATCCTGAGTGGTGGAAGATGGAGTCAGTCTCAGAGACATAGACTCAGGTGCAGACTGATTACCTATGGGCGTGGATACAGAAGCTGTGCCTGGCAGATCCTTTACATCCTGATAATCAGATGTAGACATTAGCTCTCGTAATTGTATAATCAATTCCTCTATTCTTTTGCCACAATTTTCAATTTCAAGTTGAAGAAACTCGATATTTAATAATATGATATCAAGCGAAAACTTGTTACTGATGTGTTCGAAGTTCGCACAAAAGTCCACATTATTAGGAAAGAGGTTTGGTCAGAGGTGAGTGTGTAATCCCCTCGGTATCCTCTGGGCCTGAAAATACTCCTCCAGGGTAGACAGGTGTAATTCAATTGAAATCATTGTTTTTTTCTTGTTTTCCCACTTTTTCTTAATCATCTCTACAGTGGGTTTATTCAGCCCCTGTGGATAGGGGATGCATGTCTTTTGTAGGAAAAACTATAGGCCGTTTTTTTGGGGGGGAGTTGGGGGCTGCATGGCGTTACCTACAGGGGGGTTTAGGGCTGTATGGCGTTATCTACAGGGGGAGGGCTGTATGGCGTTATCTACAGGGGGAGGGCTGTATGGCGTTATCTACAGGGGGAGGGCTGTATGGCGTTATCTACAGGGGGAGGGCTGTATGGCGTTATCTACAGGGGAGGGCTGTATGGCGTTATCTACAGGGGAGGGCTGTATGGCGTTATCCAAAGGGGAGGGCTGTATGATGTTATCTACAGGGGGGCTGTCTGGCGTTATCTACAGAGGGAGGGCTGTATCGCGTTATCTACAGGGGGGCTGTATGACGTTATCTACAGGGGGAGGGCAGTATGCCGTTATCTACAGGGGGAGGGCTGTATGGTGTTATCTACAGGGGGAGGGCTGTATGGCGTTATCTACAGGGGAGGGCTGTATGGCGTTATCTACAGGGGAGGGCTGTATGGCGTTATCTACAGGGGAGGGCTGTATGGCGTTATCTACAAGGGAGGGCTGTATGGCGTTATCTACAGGGGAGGGCTGTATGGCGTTATCTACAGGGGGGGCTGTATGGCGTTATCTACAGGGGGAGGGCTGCATGATGTTATCTACAGAGGGGGCTGTATGGCGTTATCTACAAGGGGGCTGTATGACGTTATCTACAGGGGGGCTGTATGATGTTATCTACAGGGGGCTGTATTGTGCTATCTATAGGGGGCGCTGTGTGGCGGAATCTATAGGGAGGCGCTATCTACAAGGGGGGGTTGTGTGATACCCAGGGGAGGGGGGCCCCAGTCCAAAGTTTGCTATGGGGCCCAGTCTTTCCTAGTTACGCCCCTGACTGTGATGTAATTTGAATAAAGATTTAAAGACCATAGGAACTATTGATTGATAGACTGTAACAGAGTCAACTCTGCTATTCTGATAGATGGACGTCATGTACTACTGCGCATGCACACCTATGTATACCTTTAATCAATCTCTCCCACATGGCTTGGGCTGCTGATTTGACATGCATAGCACCATTGACGTTCTAAATTCCACGTAAGCCCGGCCCGATCTATGTAGCCGCGACTAGGCGTTCTCAGGTTGCAACCTGACATGCACATTAGGAGGGGATTATTTAAGAGAAAGGAGAGGGCCTGGGATCTGCACTGCACTTATACGCGATATGACTAATGGGTAACTATGGACACTTTATCCAGTTACTAACAAGCTGAGAGCATGCGCATTAGGTAAATCATGACGCTGATATAAAATGTAGTATTTCTCTATGAATGTCCTTTCTGATGCACTGTTAGGGTATGTTCACACGCAGAGTCAAAAACGTCTCAAAATACGGAGCTGTTTTCAAGGGAAAACAGACCCTGATTTTCAGACGTATTTTGAGCAACTCACGTTTTTCGCGGCTTTTTTCGCTGCGTTTTTGCTGAGTTTTTTACGTCCGTTTTTTAAGCTGTTTTCAATAGTCTATGAGAAAACGGCTCCAAAAACGTCACAAGAAGTGTCCTGAACTTCTATTGACGAGCCGTCAGTTTACGTGCCGTATTTTGACAGCGACGCATAAAATGACAGCTCGTCTGCACAGAACATCGTAAGACCTATTGCAAGCAATGGGCAGAGGTTTGCCGATGTATTGGAGCCGTATGGAGCGCAAAAAACGCTGCGTGTTGCATCAGTATATGGTGCGCGGCTGCGTGATTTTCTGTTTTCATTCATTTATTTTACTACTGTAACGCGCATCACGCACGGCACCCGGAAGTGCTTCCGTGTGCCGTGCGCGATTTGCACGCACCCATTGACTTCAATGGGTGCGTGCTGCGCGAAACACGGCCAAATATAGGACATGTCGTGAATTTTACACCGCGCACATACGCTGCGTGAAATTCACTGACAGTCTGAACGGCCCCATTCATTAACATAGGTCCGTGAAAATCACGCGCGTAGCACGGACGTATAACACGTTCATGTGAATAAGGCCTAAGTCTACTGTGTTTATCTCCACCCTTACAGGCCATCCCAGGCAGAAGCCATACTTTGCAGATCTTAGACCACCACCCTATCCCAGCTGTACACCTGGCGAAATATTCTAGCTACTAGAACTGTGGGCGGAGACACCGTATTATAAAGTGTGCATCTATGTGACAATGGCAGCCTACCCTCAGACCGGTCTAACATAATATGTGGAATTTGTGACGCAGCCTCCTTAGCAGTGCAGCATCGTTCCGTGCAGAGAAAAACGCAGCATGCATTACTTTGGTCCGATTCTCACATTAGACTTGCCAATTCAATTCAATGGGTCCGTGAAAAAATCGGAACACTGGCGTTATCCAAATGTGGTACGTTTTTCACTGATGGATTGCTAGGAGATGCTGAAAAAATAAGCAAGGTTTTATAACGTACATGAAAAACTGATGATTATTGATGCTGCATGGACGTTAAAAACAGAAAAAGAAGGCACTCTGACACAATACTGATTCAACTCTGATGCTAAGCCTCATTGACACGAACGTATCCGATTTGTGTGTGTAAAAAACTGAGCATTTTACTTTCGTGTATATGTCCGTGTACGTTTCATGTGCCTGTGTTTTACGTGCATATGGCATCCATATGTCATAAGTGTTTCTCGTCCATTGGCTTCAATAGGCGAAATGGTCTGTAAGAAAAGTACCAGAATAGGACATGCTGTAAAAAAAAAATTTAACGGACACACGCTCCATGAAGGAGCATGTATGTTCGAATAGCCCCATTGCATTTCATTGGTAAGTGTGATATCCGTTGATAAAACAGACGGCACACGGACGAGAAACACGCTTGTGTGAATAAGGCCTTATGCTCTCTATGGAAATAAATTTATGGTTCACCATCACTCCTGAGCTACAATAACATATATACTCTCCAGTAAGTTTCATGATATAACATTCTGTCCTTCCCAGCTCCATACCCTAATGCCCTGTCCTAATGTCTTTCCTTGGAGATGAGTACATCTTGATGGGGAGATTTTTTAAACGTCTTTAGGTAATGGCGTTCATTCACCATCTTTTTGTGAGGACATTGGCACATTACATCCGGAATCTGAGTGATTCACCTCATACTGTATGTCGACAGATGCTCAACTTCCCTCTAGGCCTTTGACAACAAAAATATGCGGATCTTAAAAAACACCATAGAAGTTTTCCTTTAAACATGGTTGAGAGACCTTCAGTGGAAATTTATTATACAGCCCTTCAACCTGAAAACCCGTAGGCCGCTTTCACACGAGTGTAATACGAGTGCTTTTATGCGCCTGTATTACAGACAGATCACCTCTACCTCCTGTGGTTCATCAGAGCTGGAGTTAAAGGCACCATAGAAGCCTATGGTTTTCTAATGAACGGCAGGAGGTCTGAGTATTGCATCCGTAATACCGGAAGCCAGTTTCTCTATGTAAGTCTATGAGACTCACATTCTGAGGGAGCTGAACAGGGCCTGTGTTTTCAAAACTAGACTGGCAAAGCAATAACAATTTTAATGGGAGTGCTTCTGTAAATATACCAGCAATTGGAAACAAAGTCACTGGGAGCCATCATAATTTATTGGGTTTCATGATGCTGGTGTGAACAGAGCTTTTCAAAGTAAAGTTGTTACTACAGTAAAGGCCTTTTTACATGGGCCAATGTTCGATAAAACTAACTTTCATATGAACGCTCGTTCCCAATTATTTCCTCGTGTAAACAGGACAACAATCAGCCGATGAACGTGGAAACGGATGAGCATGCGCCCTGCCACTCCATTCAAGGTCTTTGAGACTGACAGAGACAGACAGCTGAGTACAGTGCTCTGCTGTTTCCCTCAGCCCTATAGAATGGGGAATTGGTACCCCTCTACTAGTGATAGGTGGGGTAGCCAGTGATCATACATTTATCACCTATACTGTGAATAGGTGATAAATATTATTCTTGGGACAACCCCTTTAACCCCTACCCGCACCAGGACGTAACTGTCGGTCGTTGCGGGAGGTTACTTCCCGCACGAGGACGTATAGTTACTGAGTTTTTCCCGGTGCACACTGTCGGCGACAGTGTGCACCGGGAATCGGGAGGTCAGCTGTCGCCGACAGCTGACACTCCCCTCTTACCGGCCAGCGGTCCTTTGCCGCTGATTTCGGCGAATTAACCCCTTAAATTTGGCGATCGGGTGCAATCGCCGAATTTTAGGGGTTTCTAGCATATCGGCAGACCCCCGTCCGAAATCGCGGGGTCTGCCGATAGTATGACAAACGGAAGCCAAACAATGGCTTCCGGGTCTGCCATGGACGGAAGCCCATCAGGACCAACCTTCGGCTGGTCCTGATAGGCTTCCTGTCAGAGTGACAGAAAGTCACTGTGCCGTTCCCGATGCACACTGTCGGCGACAGTGTGCATCGGGAACTTGGAGATCAGCTGTCCCCGACAGCTGACACTCTCCAGTGTTGCCGATCAGCGGCTCATCGCCGCTGATTTCGGCAATTAACCCGTTACATGCAGGGCTCGATTGCGATCTCCGCATGTAGCGGGTTTGTAGCGCATCAGCAGCCCCCATGCAATCGTGGGGGCTTCTGATGCTTGTGATGGCACCCGGGGGCCATGTATGTCAGCCTATGAGGATCAGCCTCTGCTGATCCTCGTAGACCAACTGTCAGAGTGACTGTGACGTCACACTGACAGTTGGAATACATTACACTACCTAGGTAGTGTAATGTATTCTAGCAGCGATTAAAGCTGCAGGTCAAAAAAAGAAAGTGTAAAAAGTAACAAAAAAGTTAATAACAAAAATATAAAGTGTAAAAAGTCAAAAAAAGTTAATAAAAATGTTTTATAAAAGTGTAAAAATAAAAGGTTTTGTTTTCCTATAATAAGTCATTTATTATAGGGAAAAAATGAAAACGTTATAAAAAGTACACATATTTGGTATCGCCGCGTTCGTAACGGTCCAACCTATGAAACTATAATGTTATTTTTTCCGTACGGTGAACGCAGCAAACAAAATAAACGGAAAACTGTCAGCATCGCTATTTTTTGGTCACCACCCCTCCCAAGATATAGAATAAAAAGTGATCAAAAAGTGGCATTTACTTCAAAATGGTACCAATAAAAACTACAACCCGTCCCGCAAAAAAACAAGACCTCCCACAGCTTTTTTGACGAAAAAATAAAAAAGTTACGGCTCTCAGAATAGGGTGTCTCAGAAAATAAATTATTTTATAGAAACTTAATTTTATTGTGCAAACGCTGCAAAACGTAAAAAAAACTATACACATATGGTATCGGCGTAATCGTACCGACCGGCAGAATAAATTAAAATGTAATTTATTGTGCACGGTGAACGCTGTAATGAATAAAGAATTTAAAGCGCCAAAATTGCTGTTTTTTGGTCACCTTAGCTCTAAAAAAGATCCTGAGGGGCCAAAATGCTCACTATACCCCTAGAAAAATTCCTTGAGGGGTGTAGATTCCAAAATAGGGTGACTTTTGGGGGGTTTCCACTGTTTTGGTCCCTCCGGGACGTTGCAAACCCGACATGGCACTGAAAACCAATCCAGCAAAATCTGCGCTCCAAAATCCAAAAGGCGCTCCCTCCCTTCTGAGCCTTGCTGTGGGTCCAAACATCAGTTTAAGACCACATATGGGGTATTGCCGTAATTGGGAGAAATTGCTTTACAAATGTTGGGCGGCTTTTTCTCCTTTATTCCTTGTAAAAATGAAAAAAATTCTATGTTTCCACAGAAAAATAGGTGATTTTCTTCTTCACAGACTAATTCCACTAAATTCTGCAAAAAAACTGTGGGGTCAAAATGCTAACTATACCCCTAAAAAAATGCCTTGAGGGGTGTAGTTTCCAAAATGGGGTCACTTTTTGGGGGTTTCGACTGTTTAGGTACCACAAGACCTCCTCAAACCAGACATGGTGCCTAAAATATATTCCTAAAAAAAGGAGGCCCCAAAATCCACTAGGTGCTCCTTTGCTTCTGAGGCCTGTGCTTCAGTCCATTAGGACACTAGGGCCACATGTTGGATATTTCTAAAATCTGCAAAATCTGGGCAATAAATATTGAGTTGCGTTTCCCTGGTAAAACCTTCTGTGTTACAGATTTTTTTTTATTACAAATGAATTTCGGCAAAAAAAATGAAATTTGTAAATTTCACCTCTACTTTGCCTTAATTCCTGTGAAACGCATAAGGGTTAAAATACTTTCTGAATGTGGTTTTGAATACCTTGAGGGGTGCAGTTTTCAAAATGGGGTGATTTATGGGGACTTTCTAATATATAAGGCCCTCAAAGCCACTTCAGAACTGAACTGGTCCGTGAAAAAATAGCCTTTTGAAATTTTATTGATAATATGAGAAATTGCTGCTAAAGTTCTAAGCCTCGTAACGTCCTAGAAAAATAAAAGTACGTGAAAAAAAATGATGCAAACATAAAGTAGACATATGGGGGATGTTAACTAGTACCTATTTTGTGTGGTATTACTATCTGTTTCACAAGCAAATACACTTAAATTTAGAAAAATGCTAATTTTTGCACATTTTTGCTAAAATGTAAAGTTTTTCACAAATAAATATTGAATTTATTGACCAAATTTTTTCACTAACATAAAGTACAATATGTCACGAGAAAACAATCTCAGAATCGCTTGGATAGGTAAAAGCGTTCCGGAGTTATTACCACATAAAGTGACACGTCAGATTTGAAAAAATCGGCTGTGTCCTGAAGGCCAAAACAGGCTGTGTCCTAAAGGGGTTAAACTGCCATGATGATCACTCTAGTGTGATCACGTTACATCTCAGTGCAATATAGTGGCCAATGTATCCCTATGAGGTTGCATGTACATGCGACTTCATGTGACTGTGCGATTTTTATGGGTTTTTGAGATAATTGCAAAACACATGATTTTTTTCCAGATAGGGTTGTTAACCCCTTAACAACATGTCACGTACTAGTATGTGACCGCAGTTAAGGGGAAGTACGGCAACGGGCTCGCGGGCTGAGCTCGCTCCATACTCTGCGGTTGACGGATGTGTTATACAGCCGACACCTCGCTGCAGCGAGCTGAATCAAAGATCACTTTGATTCCACCCATTTAACACCTTAAGGCCTCATGCACACTGCAGTTTTTTCCTTCAGGGTGCTATCTGTTTTTGTCACTGATAGTACCCTGAACCCATTCATTTCAATGGGGCCATGCACACTTCAGTTTTTTTGACGGTCCGTTGCTCCTTTCCGATCCAAAGTAGAGAATGTCCTACTTTGGTCCGGGATTCCGTGACCGTGAGGACCATGCAAGTCAATGGGGCCATCCAAAAAATTGAAGGCACACGGAAGGCATCCGTGTGCCGTCCGTGTGTGACAGAGCCGTTGCCTAGCAACCGCCGGGCGGGCAGAAAAACATTAGAAAAATATTACACTAATCGGCAGCCACTTGTCTCTATCAATAACTGATAGAGAAAAGAGGCTGCTGATTAAAAATAAAATAAAAAGCATTTCATACGTACCCGGTTGGTACAATAAATGGTGCCATGAAAAACTACAACTTGTCCAGCAAAAAACAAGCCCTCATATGGCTATATCGACAAAGAAATAAAAAAGTTATGGCTTTTGCAATGCGGGGAGGAAAAATCGAAAATGAAAAAACGCTAATTGGCCGTGTCCTTAAGGGGTTAAAACTAAATGCAATGTTATGCAATTATGTTTTTACACTGCAATATAAGTTATACCTTCAAAATGAAGGTTAATTCTATAAATTGCATGTGACTTTATTCATGCGACCTTTTCCGATGCCATAATTCGTTATGTAACAGTTTACAGTAGTAAATAAAATCGTCGGAATTTGCGCTTGGATCCTAAGCAGTTGCTCGCAATGTTTGACCATTACGGGATTCCCGTCCTCTCAGTATCATGTAAGCGAGCATGCTACCTTGCGTGACGTTTGACAAGTCGCTTGGAAATGATGTCATCGTGAAACCACTCTATTCCCTCTGCACGCCCATCTCGACCCCACGTGATAGGCCTGTGAGAGTGTGCTACGCTCAGCCTGGCTGTTTGTGTCTGAGCGGCTCCGGGATGAGGAAGAAGAGAGGCGGAGAGCCGGCCACACCATGATCCGCAGAGCAAGGCTCAGCTTCAAACCAAACGTCAGGCCGGGTGGTCGTGCTGCGGGGCAGGGGACTGTAAGCAGTGGACGGGATGGAGGAGCCGCCCCCTCAGCGGAGCCTGATCCAGGGAAGGATAATAAAACAGCGGGCCCCGGAGAGAGTGCCTCGCCTGTCACGGGTGACCCAGTAGATCCGCAGGAGAACAAGGCGGAACCGTGAGTGTCGACCGTGCAGGAGTCATAGTCACGTGTGGAGTCCAGTGATGGGCTGACGGGTCACAGTAATGTGGGGGCCTGTGTGTACTTCTGCTATCTGACCACCAGGCTGTCAGAGGCTCCTCACCATCCTGGCAGCCATTACCCATCTATAACAATAATGAATAAATGGCACCATGGTTGTCCTATATCGCTGCACCTCGGCTTATAAAAAGCCATGTAAACATAGGAAAATAAAGTGGATAAGAGGGCGACTGTAGTTATGTGTCTTATTGAAATGTATTGTCGGATATGGTACATCTGGGTGGTGGCACATGGTTGGTGATGTAGTGGCCAGGACAGGCGGGTTATCGCTCAGTACAGTTAGGCCCTGTTCACATCTGCGTTGGTGTGTTCCGTTGTTCTGCTCCGTCAGAGGAGCAGAACATGGAAATGTCGGACGCAACGGTTCCGTTGTAACACGGACACCACTGGCAGCCGATGGAACCCTTTGACTTTAATGGGTTCTGTCAGCTTTCTGTTGGGATGTCCTTGGTTTTACTGGAAACAATAGCGCGGCATGCTACGCTATGGTTTCCAGTAATTTTATGCCGGATCTGCGACGGGCTCCTAACAAAACCTCCAACGTAGATGTAAACAAGTCCGATTTCTAAATGCCTACGTCCCCATCACACGTTTGATGCGTGCGTCGGGAAAGCTCAAACGGCTCCCAACATACCAACGGAGACTATAGAGTGTTCTTTTGGCCTCCGTCAAGCACTATATGTCGGGTGTACCGTTTTTTTTTGCTGGCTAAAATAGAACTGCAGTCTACGCTATCTATCCAGAGGCACTCCGTATTTAAACATGTACATTGTTTTAACATAAGAGCGTATGGTTGACTTATTCCACTATATGGTTTCCGTCACAGGCATCCGTTTAGCGTCCACCGCTTTTTAATAGCTCTTCATGACGTATGGGTTAAATGAATACCATTATAGCCTATGGGTGACAGATCTGTTAAAGGGTTCTCTGACAGTGGCACTTGTCCCACATAGACTATAATGGTGTCCGTTTAACGAATACATCATAACAAGGGTCATGAGAGTTCATGGCGTATGCACTAAGCGGAAACCATTATAGTCCACGGATGATGAACGCCACTGGTATTCATCTGTCACCGCCTGCCTTTTTAATGTTTACCTCTCTTTAATCGGGTGCTTTTCCCACAGTGTATATGTTAAAAGGAGACGGTGTGAAAGAAACCCTAGAAGGGGCAATATTGTCAGGGAGATGACGACAACAACATACGTTTTCTTTTCTATTTTGTTGTCAGAAAAGTGCTGTAGTTCGTGGCATGTCAAGTAGGTTGTCATGCGCTATTGATTCCATTACAAAAAACGGAAACCTGCCGGAATGGTGACAAACGATAACCATTAGCAATGTTTCCTTCACCATTGATATCAATGGAGATGCAAACAGAAACTAAGGTTTCCATTGAGGGGTTCACCGTTTGAGGGGAACCACTGAACGGAACGCCAACGCTGATTTGAACAGGCCCTTGGGCTGCGTTCACATCTGCGTTGTGGCTTCCGTTCTAGCGTATCAGTCAGAGGACCACAAGAACGGAAGTTAACGTTTACGTAAAAAGACTCATTGATTTCAATGGATTTTATTTTTGCATCAGTTGTGCTCAGTTAGGCTTCGTTCACATCTGCGTTGGGGTCCCGTTCTGACGTTCCGTCGGAGGTTTCCGTTAGAACGGGACCCTGAACAGACACGAACGGAACCAGAGGTTTTCGTTTCCATCACCACTGATTTAAACGGAAATTGAATTTCGATGGAAACGAAAACCTCTGGTTTCTGTTCGTGTCAGTTTGTGTCTGTTCAGGGTCCCGTTATGATGGAAACCTCCGACGAAACGTCGAAACAAAACCCCAATGCAGATGTGAACAAAGCCTTAGGCTCCGTTATGTCAGGTTTCCGTTTTTTTGACACAAGAAATACCGTAGTCTGCGGCGCTATTGTTTCCATCAAAACTGACGGAAAGGGGCTTTCCGTTTTTTTTTTTTAACATTGAAGTCAATGGATGACGGATATAAACTGACATTCCATCCGTTTGTATCCGTTATGCATTGTTTAAGGCCCCATGCACACGAACGTGCCGCAATCCCCCCGAAAATCCACGGGAGAATTACGGCCCCATTAATTTTTATGGGCCCATGCACACGACCGTGGTTTCCACGTTCTGTGCATGGTCCAGGCTTATAGAAAATAATGGACGCGGCCATGTGCACAGCCCGCAATTTGTCGGCGGCTCGCGGGTGACACTCCGCGGCCGGTCGACACGAAAATCATGGCCGTGCACATGGCTATGGTCGTGTGTATGAGGCCTAACGAATCCATTATTTTTTTTTGTGCCCATGCGCAGATTAAAAATGAAAGCAAGAAAGATGCAAAGATAAAAACTGATCCGTTAAAAACTGAGTATAAGGCTATGTTCACACGCTCAGCTAAAAACAGTTCCGTATTTTCAGACGTTTTTAAAGCAACTCGCGTTTTTTGCGCCGTTTTTGGAGCTGTTTTTCCATAGCTCTATGAAAAACGGCTCCAAAAACGGCTCAAGAAGTGACATGCACTTCTTTCTCGCAGGCGTTTTTTTACGTGGCTGTTTTGAAAAATGGCCGCATAAAAAAACGGCCCATTGGAACAGAACGCTGTTTTCCCATTAAAATCAATGGGCAGGTATTTGTAGGCGTTCTGCTTCCGATTATTCAGGCGTTTACAGCTTGAAAAACGGACGATAATAGGCCGTGGGAACATACCCTGACTGATGACACACTGACACAAATGGGAAGAAAAGTCTTTTTTTTGGACGGATCCGGTAAACTGATGTGTCAAAAACGAATCTATTTTACCTTCCGTTGCGTTCAGTCAGTCTATCCGTTTTAAATTTCAACGGATCCGCTAGAACAGATGCCACAACGCAGATGTGAAGGAAGCCTTAGGGAAAATACAAATGTTGTAATTATTCTTTAGAAAACCCTTTTTTGGGGAGTGGTTTGCCGGACAGCCCCTCTATCGGTTTAGGCCGTTGTATAGCAGCAAGAGGGTGACCACGCTAGGGCGCTGTGTTCATGGAGTTCTGCTGACATAAGTCCTTTTGTCTTTAGACTGGAGTTCGGCTTGGTCGTCCGCTGAGATCTGATAAGTCAGGAGACCTCATATTCGGGCACTCTACTCAGATCATAAGACGTAAAAAAAATGAGTCCTACTAGACCTATAGTCCTATTCCCAGGATCATCTGTTTATGGACACCATATTAGTTTATAATATAAGAAGTTTAGACGAGGCTCTTCCGGTTACATCACTTCTTGTTACATATTTACAAGGTTTTCATTCTTCTTTGTCACCTGTGTCCTAAACCTAAGAGCAGGCGATTCTGTACATAGTAACTAGTAAACAAGTAGCGCTGTGAATGGTATACATGGATTACTCTTCATTATGGTCATTTTCACATGGCAGTATTTGGCACCAGTATTTATAATCCCGGCAGGTCCAAAAAACTGAAGAAGTACAAACTTTCCATTATACTTTTTTCTATTTATGCTTCTTTATACTGATGCAAAATACAGACTTTCCTACTGTCGTGTGAACGTGGGCTATTAATTGTGCTATACACGCTGACCGTTCTGGGTAGAAGCCCCCTTTACCCTCAGAAGATCCTAATTTCTTTGAGATATGGATTCAAGGAGATGGATTCCACAACGGGAAGAAAAGCCTTCCCTTTAGGCCCCATGCACGCGGTCCGCAATTGCGGATCAAAATATTGATCCATTTATTTCTATTGTCCACGGACACCTTCCCTTATATTTACGGGAAGGTGTCCGGGCCGTAGAAATGACACACAAAAAATAGGACATGTCCTATTTTTTTGATTTTTACGGACCATGCTCCCATACTTCATAATGAGAGCACGGCCCGCAAAGGCTGTGTGTACGGGGCCTTATGAAAGGTTTCCATACTTCTCACTACTAGAATATTTCTATTTTCTCTTTGGAGGTAACACAGGCCATAAATACTGCCACATATATTGCCAAATTTATCTCCTGGAGTTAAACCTAAATCACCGCTCAGAAAGGATCACTTCACTACTAATGTTAATGCTACTGCAGTGCACCGGCTCGTAGTGACCGCGAATAAAACATAAGAAATAACAACCGGTTCAGATAAAGGATCCCAACAAAAATCAGTCCAATATGCATATAACCTTAAACATTCAGGGCCAGGGCACACAATGCGTATTACGCGCGGTTTGCCGTTTAGTATTTGCGTGTGCGGGAAATCCACAGCGTAATACAGTACCAGCAAAGTCAATGAGATTTCAGGAAGTCTCATGTACACGCTGCGTTTTTTTTTCCCGGCACAAATATTGACCTGCGGTGCGTATTTAAAAATCTGCAACATGTCAATTTATCTTGCGTTTCCTCTTGCGAATTGTATCTGCCTAGTTCTAAGGAAAAACGCACCAAAACCCGCAGAATTAAAACGCAACGATTTACGCAGCAAAACAGAAAACAAGGCACAGAAAAATTTGCGATTAGGTGCGTTTTTAACTGCGACTTTCCTGTGTTTCTCTGCAGTTTTGGTGTTTATTTTCCATTGCAAAATATGCAACGTGTGCATGTAGCCTTAACCTCTTATCGCTGTGGCCACTTTTGACCTTCCTGACAGTCTCATTTTACAAATCTGACATGTTTCACTTCATGTAATAACTTTGGAATACTTATACCTATCCAAGCGATTCTGAGATTTTGTCGTGACACATTGGACTTTTTTACTGGCAAAATTTGCTCGATACATTCAGTATTTAAATGTGAAAAAACACCAAAATTTAGCCAAAAATGGCAAAAATTTAATTGTATCTGCTTGTAAGACAGGCAGTTATAACACACAAAATTCTTGCTAATTAACATCCCCCATATGTCTACTTTAGATTGACATCGTTTTTTGAACATCCTTTTATTTTTCTAGGCCGTTACAAGGTTTAAGAGGCTCTGTCACCAGATTTTGCAGCCCCTATCTGCTATTGCTGCAGATAGGCGCTGCAATGTAGATTACAGTAACATTTTTATTTTTAACCCCTTCCCGCACCTTGGCGTAACTGTACGTCCAGGTGAGCAGTAACTTCGCGCACCCGGGCGTACAGTTACGTCCGTGCTTTAAAAGTTAACCGCCGCGCGGTGCTACACCGCAGCGGCGGTTAACTTCTCAGGCAGTCTGCCCTGATGTCCGGGCACACAACAAGGGACCAATTGAAGCTGTCCCTTGTTGTAGATCGCTCTGATTGGTAAGTCTGTGCAGACTTACCAAACGGAGCTCACTTCTGAGAAGGAAATACGTCACAGGCTCTGATTTCCTCTGTTGGAGTTAGGAAGTCGAGGAGATCAGAGCCTGTAGCGTCGTCGTCGTGTGAAGAGCAAAGAAAACACTATAATATCCCGATTAACCCCTTGATCACAGTGTGTAACTGTGATCCCCCCCCCTCCTCTCCCAGTCTATAAGGGAGCTTTTTTTTTGTTTGCTTTTTTTCAAAAAAATAAAATAAAACTCTAAAAAAAAAGTCAATTTAGACAGCGTCCGTGTTAGTCAGTGTTAGTCAGCGTTAGTCAGTGTTAGTCAGCGTTAGTCAGTGTTAGTCAGCGTTAGTCAGTGTTAGTCAGCGTTAGTCAGTGTTAGTCAGCGTTAGTCAGTGTTAGTGAGCGTCAGTGTTAGTGAGCGTCAGTGTTAGTGAGCGTCAGTGTTAGTGAGCGTCAGTGTTAGTGAGCGTCAGTGTTAGTGAGCGTGTTAGTGAGCGTCCGTGTTAGTGAGCGTCAGTGTTAGTGAGCGTCCGTGTTAGTGAGCGTCAGTGTTAGTCAGCGTCAGTCAGTGTTAGCGTCCGTGTCCATTTAGTCAGCGTTAACGTCAATTTATTCAGTGTCAATCAGTGTCAGCGTCACTTAGTTTCAGACCATCTGTTAGCGTCAGATCGTTCCATTTGTCAATCAGTCAGCGTCCGTCATCGTCTTTTTGTCAGTGTAGTTTAGTCAGTGTTGGTTTTAGTGTCATAAAATAAAAAAAAGTAATAAAAAAAATAGTGTACGTTAGTGTTAGGTCAGTCCGTCTGTTAGTCAGTGTCAGTTAGTCATCGTCTTTTTGTCAGTGTAGTTTAGTCAGCGTCAGTTAGTCATCGTCTTTTTGTCAGTGTAGTTTAGTCAGCGTCAACTTAGTCTGTGTCAATTTGTTTAGTGTCAGTCAGCGTCAGACCGTCAGTTAGCGTCAATCAGTGTGTGATTGTCAGTTAGTTATTGTTTTTTTTGTCAGTATAGTTTAGTCAGTGTTAGTGTCATAAAATAAAAAATAAAAAAACATTAGTGTACGTTAGTATTTAGTGTTTTACGTAAAAAAAAAAAAAAAGACCCAAAAAAATATTTTTTGTATACATATACATTCAATAAAAATGGCCCGCAAAATCTTCACTGCAGAGGAGGCATATGAGATGCTCGCATCGGACACCGATACTGCGAGTGATGCTGGGTCCGCATTTGCTCTGTCCTCCTCAAGCGACACAGAGGAACCCCCTCGCAGTCGCAGGAGGGTTAGTGTTCAAGTAACACCTGCACCTGAACCCAATTGGTTGCCCCCAACCTCCTACACCCCCCAAGTACCGGACTTTACTGCTGCTGCAGGGGTCCAAGTCCAGACAGCAGGGCTGTCCGAGATTGAGTTTTTCCAGCTCTTTTTTTCGGACAGCCTTGTGGAAAATATTGTTGAGCAAACTAATCTATGTGCTCAACAATTTATTGCTGTCAACCCCGAAAGTTTTTATGCCAGGCCGTACAGGTGGCATCCCACTGACAAAGCAGAAATGCTGCAGTACTGGGGATTGGTACTAAATATGGGCCTAACGAAAAAGCCATCAGTGAGGTCTTATTGGTCCACCGATATTTTGTACCACTGCCCCTTGTACCGCACCACAATGCCCAGGGCTCGTTTTGAGTCAATACATAAATTTTTACATTTCAATGACAATTCCCAGTGCCCCCCCCAGGATGACCCCAATTTTGATACTCTACAAAATTAGACCCCTTATTTCCCATTTGGCCCAAAAATTTTCAGCATCTTATACCCCTGGCAGAGAAATTGCCATTGACGAGTCCCTGGTGCATTTCAAGGGAAGGGTGAAGTTCAGGCAGTATTTGCCCAACAAACGTGCCAGGTATGGCATAAAAATTTACAAGTTGTGTGAGTCGGAGTCGGGCTACACTCACACGTTTAAAATTTACGAGGGGAGGGACAGTCAAATTGAGCCCCCAAACTGTCCACCCGTCCTGACCACAACTGGGAAGATTGTCTGGGACCTCCTGCACCCACTGTTTAATAAGGGGTACCACTTGTATATAGACATCTGGTATACAAGTGTACCCCTGTTCAAATGCCTGGCGGAGCAAAAAACAGTGGCGCGTGGGACGGTCCGCAAAAACCAGAGACAGCTCCCAAAAACCCTTCTCGGCCAACCCCTGCAGCGTGGGGAGAGCAGGGCACTCCTTAGCGAAGGGGTCCTTTTTTTGAAGTTCAGGGACAAGAAGGATGTCCTAATGCTGACATCAATCCATGATGCCACCTGCTCTCTTGTCCCTGTGCGTGGTGCAACACCCACCACCACGTCACGGCCTGTCTGCATCCAGGCCTATAATAAGTTCATGGGGGGAGTGGACCTTTCTGACCAGATGCTCAAGCCGTACAATGCCATGCGGAAATCAAAAATTTGGTATAAAAAACTTGCGGTGCACTTTATCTAAATGGCATTGTACAACTCCTTTGTCATCTACAGGAGCACTGGTCAGGAGGGGACATACCTGGAGTACCAGGAGAAGGTGATTAAATCCCTTCTCTTTGGGAATGTGGCAGAGGTAGGGGAAAGTTCTGCCTCAGCAAGCACGGATGTCCCCAGAATAGTTCCAGGCCAGCACTTTCCTGGTGAAGTGCCGCCCACAGAAAAAGTGTCGTGTCTGTGCCAGAAGAGGCATAAGAAAAGACACGATATATCAGTGTAACACCTGTCCCACCCACCCTGGACTGTGTATCAAGGAGTGCTTCCAAATATATCACACCTCTCTGGAGTTCTAAATTTTATTTTCACCCGTCCCTTTCATTTTATAATTATAGTCCCTTCCATTTACAATTACCGTCCCTTTGATTTACCATAACCATTTCACCATTTAAAAATTGAAGATCCCCCATAACAAAACTAAAAATTCCCATTATACCCCTAGATGAATACCTAGGATTTGTAATACTGTGTAGTATCTGCACAATTTTTTAGGCCTTTGCAAACATGACATGTGCCCAAAAATAATCCAAGTAAAATAAGGCCTCAAAATCCTTGTGGTGTTCCAATACTTTCTGGCCCTGCCATACGTCCAGCAACAGCAGATTAGAGCCAATTTGAGGGTATTTCTAAACTCAGAAGAAATGGGCCAATAAGTGTTGAGGTGCTTTTTTTCACTTGCATAATCAGTGTCTGAAAAATCTGTCCTATAAATGAAGCATTTGTGAAAAAATTTGAAAATGTCCTTTTTCACTCCACATTTCCAAAAGATTCTGCAAAGAAACTGTGCCGTCAAAAAAGTGATGACACCCCTAGATAAATTCCTTGAGTGGTGTAGTATTCAAAATGGGGTCATTTCTGGGTGTTTTCCATTGTTATGGGGGCTCAGAGTCTCTTCAAAGATCAAATGGGGCTGTTGAACCAATCATGCAAAACTTGGGCCCTGAAAATCTAAGGCTGCTCCTTCACTTCCAGGCACTGCCATGTGTCCACACAACATATTTGGATCGATTTGGGGGTATCTTTGAACTCGGTACAAATGGGCCAATAAGTATTGAGGTGCTTTTTTTCACTTGCATGCTCGGAACAATCTGTCTTATAAATGAAACTTTGGTGAAAAAATTGAAAATAGCTTTTTTCACACCAGATTTCGACAAGATTCTGCAAAAAAAATGTGTGGTCAAAAATGTGATCGCACACTGAGAAAAATTCTTAGAGGGGTGTAGTTATCAAAATGGGGCCATTTCTGAGGGTTTCCCATCATTATGGGGGCTCAGAGTCTCATGCAAAACTTGAGTCCTGAAAACCTAAGGCTTCTCCTTCACTTCCATGCACTGCCATGTGTCCACACAACAAATTTGGACCACTTTGGGGGTATCTCTGAACTCGGTACAAATGGGCCAATAATGCTTTTCTTCACTTGCATGCTCTGTGTCTGAAAAATCTGTCCTATGAATGAAGCACTTGTGAAAAAATTTTACATGTTCTTTTTCACGCCAGATATCCACAAGATTCTGTAA
This sequence comes from Rhinoderma darwinii, assembly GCF_050947455.1. NCBI lineage: Eukaryota > Metazoa > Chordata > Amphibia > Anura > Rhinodermatidae > Rhinoderma > Rhinoderma darwinii. The sequence continues at coordinate 551,708,435 of NC_134687.1, forward strand.
AAAAAATATGGGGTTAAAAAAATTGATCACACCCCTAGAAAAAAATTCCTTGAGTGGTCCAGTTTCCAAAATGGGGTCACTTTTGGGGGTTTTCCCACTGTTTTGGTCCCTCCAGGGCATTGCAAACGTGACATGGCAATGAAAACTATTCCAGCAAAATCCGTTCTCCAAAATCTAAATGACGCTCCTTCTCTTCTGAGCCCTGCTATGGGTCCAAACAGCAGTGTATTACCACATATGTGGTATTGCCGTAACCGGGAGAAATTGCTTTACAAATATAGTGGTGCTTTTTCTCCTTAATTTCTTGTAAAAATGTAAAATTTCTATGTTTTTTCAGAAAAAAAGTAGATTTTCATCTTCACACACAAATTCAAATAGATTTTGCAAAACAACTGTGGGGTCAAAATGCTAAACATACCCCTAGAAAGATTCCTTGAGGCGTGTAGATTCTAAAATGGGGTCAATTTTTCTCTGTTTTTACTGTATCGGCAGCACAAGAACTCTTCAAACCTGACATGGTGCCTAAAATATATTCTAAAAAAAGGAGGCCCCAAAATCCCCTAGGTGTTCCTTTGCTTCTGAGGCCTGTGCTTCAGTCCGTTAGCACACTACGGCCACATGTGGGATATTTCTAAAAAGTGCAGAATCTGGGCAATAAATATTCAGTTGCATTTCTTGAAAAAAACTTTCTGTGTTACTGAAAAAAATGGATTACATATGAATTTTGGCAAAAAAAATGAAATTTGTAAATTTCACCTGTAGTTTGCTTTAATTCCTCTGAAATGCCTAAAGGGTTAAAACACTTTCTGAATGCTGTTTTGAATACTCTGAGGGGTGCAGTTTTCAAAATGGCTTGATTTATTGGGACTTTCTAATATATAAGGCCCACAAACTAACTTCAGAACTGACCCGGTCCCTGAAAAAATGGCCTTTTGAAATTTTCTTGAAAATATGAGAAATTGCTGCTAAAGTTCTAAGCCTTGTAACGTCCTAGAAAAATAAAAGAATGTTCAAAAAATGATGCAAGTATAAAGTACACATATGGGAAATATAAACTAGTAAGTATTTTGTGTGGTAATACTATCTGTCTTCCAAGCAGATAGATTTAAATTTCGAAAAATGGTAATTTTTGCAAATTTTCTCTAAATTTTGATGTTTTTCACAAATAAATATTGAATTTATCGACCAAATTTTTTCACTAACATAAAGTACAACATGTCACGAGAAAACAATCTCAGAATCGCTTGGATAGATAAAAGCATTCCGGAGTTATTACCACATAAAGTGACACATCTCAGATTTGAAAAATCGGCTTCGTCCTGAAGGCCAAAACAGGCTCAGTCCTGAAGGGGTTAAAAAACGAGCATTTTTGGCCAAGTTATGACCATTTTTGTATTTATGCAAATGAGGCTTTCAAAAGTACAACTGGGCGTGTTTAAAAGTAAAAGTCCAAGTGGGCGTGTATTATGTGCGTACATCGGGGCGTGTTTACTACTTTTACTAGCTGGGCGCTCTGACGAGAAGTATCATCCACTTCTCTTCAGAACGCCCAGCTTCTGGCAGTGCAGACACAGCCGTGTTCTCGAGAGATCACGCTGTGACGTCACTCACAGGTCCTGCATCGTGTCGGACGAGCGAGGACACATCGGCACCAGAGGCTACAGTTGATTCTGCAGCAGCATCAGCGTTTGCAGGTAAGTCGCTGCAAACGCTGATGCTGCTGCAGAATCAACTGTAGCCTCTGGTGCCGATGTGTCCTCGCTCGTCCGACACGATGCAGGACCTGTGAGTGACGTCACAGCGTGATCTCTCGAGAACACGGCTGTGTCTGCACTGCCAGAAGCTGGGCGTTCTGAAGAGAAGTGGATGATACTTCTCGTCAGAGCGCCCAGCTAGTAAAAGTAGTAAAAACGCCCCGATGTACGCACATAATACACGCCCACTTGTACTTTTACTTTTAAACACGCCCAGTTGTACTTTTGCAAGCCTCATTTACATAAATACAAAAATGGTCATAACTTGGCCAAAAATGCTCGTTTTTTAAAAATAAAAACGTTACTGTAATCTACATTGCAGCGCCGATCTGCTGCAATAGGAGATAGGGCTTGCAAAATCTGGTGACAGAGCCTCTTTAGAACTTTAGCAGTAATTTCTCACATTTTCAAGAAAATTTCAAAAGGCCGTTTTTACAGGGACCAGTTCAGTTGTGAAGTGCCTTTGAGGGCCTTATATATTAGAATCCCCCAATAAATCACCCCATTTTAAAAACTGCACCCCTCAAAGTCTTCAAATCAGCATTTAGAAAATTTCTTAACCCTTTATATGTTTCACAGGAATTAAAGCAAAGTAGAGGTGAAATTTACAAACTTCATTTCTTTTTGTAGAAATTCATTTTGAATCTATTTTTTTTGTAACACAGAAGGTTTTACCAGAGAAATGCAACTCAATATTTATTGCCCAGGTTTTTCAGTTTTAGGAAATATCCCACATGTGGCTCTAGTGCGGTAATGGACTGAAGCACCGGCCTCCGAAGCGAAGGAGCACCTAGTGTTTTTTGGGGCCTCCTTTTTATTAGAATATATTTTAGGCACCATGTCAGGTTTGAAGAGGTCTTGTAGTGCCAAAACAGTGGAAACACACCCAAAAGTGAACCCATTTAGGAAACTGCACCCCTCAAGAAAATGATCTAGGGGTATAAAGGGAATTTTGATCCCACAGTTTTTTTTGCAGAAATTATTGGAATTAGGCCGTGAAAATTAAAATCTAAAATTTGTAGGAAGAAAATATTGGTTTAGCTATTTTTTTTTCATTTCCACAAGGACTAAAGGAGAAGAAGCTCCACAGCATTTGTAAAGCAATTTCTCTCGAGTAAAACAATACCCCACATGTGGTCATAAACGGCTGATTGGACATATGGGAGGGTTCAGAAGGGAAAGAGCGCCATTTGGGTTTTGGAATGGTTTCTGGGCGCAATGTCACATTTGCTGAGCCCCTGTAGTACTAGTTTAGTGGAAACACCCCAAAAGTGAATCCATTTGGGAAACTGCACCCCCTGAGAAATCATCTAGGGGTATATTGAGAATTTTGATCCCAAAGGTTTTTTGCTGAATTAATTAGAATTAAGCAGTCGAAATTAAAAATGTAATTTTTTTTCCAATAAGATGTAGTTTTAGGTCAACATTTCTCATTTTCACAAGGAATAAAGAAGAAAAAGCACCCCAACATTTGTAAAGCAATGTCTCCCGAGTATGGTAGCACCCCATATGTGGTTAGAAATTGCTGTTTGGACATATGGGAGGGTTCAGAAGAAAAGGAGCGGTATTTGACTCTTGGAGCATAAATTTGACTGGAATGGTTGGCGGACGCCATGTTGCATTCGCAAAACAGTTGATGAACCAAAAAAAAAAGTGACCCCATTTTAGAAACTACACCCTAAAGGTATTTATAAGGGGTGTAGTGAGAATTTAGACCCCACAGGTGTTTTTCAGAAATGAATGCGCAGTGGATGATGCAAAGTGAAAATTGCAGCTTTTTAAACGGATATGCCTATTCACCGCACAATATGCTGTGCCCAGCTTGTGCCACTGGAGAATCTTATCCCATAAATTGTTAAACGGGTTCTCCCGGCCATAGATATGGACGTAAACAGCTGTTTGGACCCACTGTAGGGCGTAGAAGAGAAGGAACGCCATTTGGAGCGTGGATTTTGCTTGGTGGTAGTTTTGTTTGGAGAATTACTGGTATTTCAGTTTATAATGTGGGGGCATATGTGAGCTGTGCGCAGTACATCAGGGTATAAAAATGGGGTAACTAATACAATTATCCATAGATGTGTGTTACGCTGTGAAGCAATCCGTTATGCGCAGGCCGGTGTCACACTGATAAACGGTTTTCTTTCTTATTCCCCTTTTGTAATGCTCTGCACCTTTTGGGGACTTTTTCTCCTTTGTAGTTTAGGAAATTTTGCTCGGCAAGTTTTGCGCTGGTATAACACGGGCGCCCTCTCTTCCAGCAGATGTGCTATGTCCCTTCCCTAGTTCCTAAATAACCAGGGCCCTGAAACTGGAATGTTCCCCTCTGGCCTGCAAATCAGGATGTTTTTTCATTACCGCATTACTAGTGCCATAACTTTTTCGTTTTTGGTTGATGGAGCGGTGTGCGGGCTAGTTTTTCGCGAGACAAGCTGTAGATTATTTTTGGGACACATACGACTTTTTAATAATTTTTTGGAATAGGAAATTATCAAAAGCAAGCAATTTATTGGTTTTTTTCGGCATTCACCGTGTGCCATAAATTTCATGTTCACTTTATTCTGCGGGTCGATACGTCTACGGCGATACCAAATTGATATAGTTTTTTTTATGTATTGCAGCTTTTGCACAATAAAATCACTTTTTAAAAAAAAATAAAAAAAAAATTTGTTTTCTGTCAAATTCGAAGACCCATAACTTTTTTTTTTTTGCGTGGGCAAAGCGGTGTCAGGGGTTATTTGCGGGACGTGTTGTCATTTTTATTGGTACTATTTTGGAGTAAATGTGACCTTTTTGTTCACTTTTTATAGCATTTTTTGGGAGGAGATGTGACCTAAAAACAAAGATACTGCCGCTGTTTTAAATTTTTTTTTTTTTGCAGCGTTCACCGTGCGGGATAAATTACATAAGTTTTATAGTTTGGGTTGTTATGGACGCAGCGATGCAATTATGTATACTTTTTTTTTTTACTTTTTTAACGTTTTTTCCAATAATATAAGACTTACAATGGGATAAAAGGCAGTTTGGCTTTGTTTTATTGAAACTTGTGTGTTTTTAATTTTTTTTTTACGACATCTTTATTAACTTCTTTTTACTTTTTTTTACTTGTCCCACTAGGGGACATGGGGGCCTGATGCCCCAATCGCTACTCTAATACACTACACTACATTCGTAGTGCAGTGTATTAGAGCTGTCAGTTATTCACTGACGGCAAGCCTATGAAAAGACAGGAGAATATCACAGCACTGGAGACCCAAAGCAATATAGTGAGTGCAAGCCTCAAAGGGATCTGATCCGCTCTGACCAGAGGCTCAGCTTCCGTACATGGTAGAAACGGAGGCCATTATTTGGCCTCCGATTGCCATAGCAACCCAGCGATTGCGTCACTGGGTTGCCGTTCGGGTTAAAACCCCTCAGATGCTGTGGTCTCTATTGAGTGCAGCATCTGAAAGGTTAATCGGCCGGATCAGAGAATAGCTCCAATCCTAGCCGTTACAGGAGAGTGCCAGCTGTATAATACAGCTGTCACCCCGCAGTGATAGTGCGGGTTCCGCTTCTGAGCCCGCACCATCACTGCGATGTAACGGTACTTCGGTTTGTATATATACGGCGGATGTCGGGAAGGGGTTAAGGATGAATCAGCCCTAGGCTGGCTGTACATATTAGACATCTGTCGTCCATATAATTATTCAACTGACAGCTATTCCTCCCGCGCCCCCCCCCCATACACATGCTCACTCAGTCGAGCGTTCATGTAATCTGAATGGGTAGAGGGGAGTGAAAACCTCTGCCAGACACCTCTAGCAGCTTATTATGTCCCCTGAGAACAAAATGATTGGGCATCAAACTGCCCCATCCTTCTCCTTATCTGCCATCAGGGGAGAGTTGGGAGGACCTCGTACACATTAGGTGGAGGGCCGATCCTGCTGAAATCGGCAGGTTTGACCGACATTTATGTAATGTATATGGCCACCTTAATACACTGTAATGTTCTATGTACTTGGTGGTTCAGTGCTAAAGAAACTGAGAGAAGGATCGGTATATTTCGTACCTAGGTAAGGGTAGCATATTACAGTAACAGGTCCTTTCTCCCAATAACCAAAATGGCGCAAAAAAACGATGGCGAATGGTTTAATAAGAGCAATCGAATAATACACTTTGCTCCGCTATGTGCCTGGTGTTTTTATGATGAGCCCCCCCCTCCAACTCTCCGTGCCCCCATTCTCACAGTGATCGATGGCTGGCTGTTCTCAATCTGCATACACAGCAGCCCGTCCGTCACTACTGAGAGAGGCAGGCGGAGCGCAGTCCTCGTGAATATACTGTACTCCTAGTAGCATATGCAGGTCAAACGAGGTGTAAAAGTATTCATTAGTATAGTCACTTAAAAACTCCAGCTTTTATCAGCGTTTCTCTGTTAGTCTGCACACCACCACATCGGGAAGGACGTTACTGTACGTTAAATTTAATGATAAATTGTTGGCTAGGTTTTGGTGTATTTAGATAAGCTTGTCTGGTGGTCTGTACCTTCACGTTGGCAGTCAAGATGCCTCTTGGTACTGTAGAAAGTAAAAAAATTTTGGAATCCTATGGTTGTCCGTATAACTTACGCCCTTTTTATTTTTATTTAGTATTGAAACAGCGGCTACTGTCGGCAATGAAACTCCAAGTAAGACCGTTTCAGCTCCACTCCAAAGGAGGAAGAGAATTTCTACTTTGCCAAACCTGGCAAAACCAAGGCTTTCAAATTCTGCCCCTCCTGTTATTCCACCTCCTACACCTCCACAAGTGGATGTTCCTTTAACGCTGCCCATCAACATTGCTTCATGTAATAAGAATGAAGAGTCTTCAACTGAGAAGGGTAAAGTGCTGAGCCCTCAGAAATCACAGGTGCCCCTCAACATTTCTTCATGTAATAAGAATGAAGGGTCTTCAACTGAGAAGGGTAAAGTGCTGAGCCCTCAGAAGTCACAGGTGCCACTATCTCTTCCTCAAGAGCAACATGTAACTTTACCTGAAAAAAGAACTCCCGTACCTCAAGTTCCTCAGTTTTCTCCATACAAGAAATCTGTCCTTAAACACCAAGAAGTTAGTCCTGCAAAACCTGTGGAGGAGCTCAGTCCACTGAAAGAAAGGCCGTCGCAGAAATCCTGTAGTAATGAACTGTTCGAAGCCATTAAAAAAATAACGCCCAATAAAGTCATCACCAGTAATCTGGAGAAGGAAAGACTTAGACGAGCACAAAAACTTCGGGAATTGTTAAAAAATGAATTGCGGAAAGAGCGGGTAAGAATGATTGCAACTGTTAGTCCTTGATAAACATAAAGTGTACCTACCGTCACATATCTTTCTAAAAATATGGAGCGGTTTCCTATAATACATTCTAATGTTCTGCTGCTCGGTTTCTTCATTTGGAAAAATCTTGGCTGCCGGTACCCACAACTAGGGGATCACCCTATATCTAGCACCTTTTCAGGTCAATATGCATTGTATATACATCAGGACCACTACTAGTGACAACAGGCAGCCAAGATGTGTGTGGAACATGGGAACAGTGCTCTGTACCAAAGGGACCGAAGTAGCCTTAAAGGGGTTGTCCCACAAAACACTTGTATCCCCTATCCACAAGATAAGGGGATATATGTGTGATTGCTGGGGGTCTGACCGCTGGGACCCCTAGCGATAAGGAGAACGGGTAACCGAAAGTCCCCCGACGTGCTCCCTGAGAAGCTTGCGACTTCCGGGGTCTGTGTCCGGCAGATCCATAGAAATGAATAAAGTGCTGGTCACGCATGCTCACAAACGCGACCGGCGCTTCGTTCATGTCCGAAAGTTGGTATGACATACGACTGAAAGCTTAATTTGAATTTCATTTTTAATACTGTTGATTTATTGGTATTGCGGTATAGAACGCTTGGAAGGCGAAACATCCTGTCATAAACACCATGGTGGAGCCAGAAAAATCCACGATGATAATCAGAGACTTCGTACACTTTATTCCGATGAGTAATCCAATGAGGTAAATATGTTACGGCTTATATTTTCCATATTTCAAGTCTGTAAATGGCTACAAGCAACTTTATGTATTTGTTTCTTTTATATCTAGACAGATCTTGATACATGTTTTGAAATGTTAATGAGTTCTACCCTTCTTGGTACCTTGCTAGTGACCCCCCCCCCCCCCCCCTTTGTTTTGTAAAGCTCTTCGCTTGAAGAAAGTCAAAGCATTGAAAAGCCTTCTCCTGTAGAAACTCCGGCTACTGGGTAAGTGTATCATGAATATTTATTTTTCACTCTAGCATGACTTTCCTTATAATATTTGTTTTCTGATGCTGACATGGTGTTGGTTGGGTGCGGAGATAGGTGCGGATCCCAGAGCTGGGGCCTGCATCATCAGACATTTATGGCGTATCTTGTGTGTATGCAATAAATGTCTTAGATGGGAATACCCTTTAATCCTTTCAGGATCATTGATGCCTAAATTTAACGTTTTGGCATACGTTCTTTTAAACTGTCATAACTTCTGAACTACTTCGGATAACTTAACCATCTTTTAGGGGTTTTTTTTCGCAAAAAATCACACTTTCAAAAAATATATATTTTTACTACATATGCAACACATATATTTTATATTACAGCGAAACAATTGATCAAAAAAGTGCCAGATTTAGTGTAATTGATCAAATTACACTAAATAGTTAATGTATGACTTAATTAACTAAGAATTTGTGATCACGCTAACTAACCTACTATTCCTGCCTGCCTATTCTAACACTAAGGGGCACAGGGAATACAAAGTATATACTTTCTATATATTTTCTAAATGTGTGTGTGTATATGTGTACACCACCTGTGTCAGATCGATCTCCCCAGCTCTATGCCGGGAGATGCAGAGGTCTGTAGATTGACGCCCTGACTGCATGGGGTATATGCGGATAGGACGTGAATCTACAGATTGTCGGCATGAAAGGGTTAAAGAGGATCTTCATCCAAAACGTAAAAATGGCTGTATACTCGTTTTCTAGTAGTAAGAGCATCAGCCAAAGTTTGGTTCTAGTTTATTTATGTTTTTGAGATATTGGAAAGTGAATGGGGCTATGTTGCAGTTCCCTGTCTAGCCGGTGGCTGGGAGCAGCGCTGTGCAGGGGAAAACTGAAGCAACCATGCTGGCGAATTAGCGCTGTGCCCTGTCAGGATTGGGTTCAGAAAGTAAAGGCATATCCTAGGGAAATGCCATTACTTCATGTGGTGGAAATATTTATTTTGTTCTTCTGCTTTTTTTTTTTTTTTTTTTTTTTAATGTGTTTTTTCTTAATATCTTAGATTGGGAGGGAAAAACAGTGCTGAAGAAGATAATCATGAGGATGATGATGACGACGATGAAGAGGATGATAGCCAGTTGTTGGCTCCTCGTGTGAAAGTGGCAGAGGATGGCTCCATTATTCTTGATGAGGAGAGGTAAGCTATTGTGGTATAAATTGTAAATGGAACCATTGAGAAAATGGAACAGACTCCTTCTTTATACTGCAGTCAGTGCCCGAGTCTAGCTGATCCAATACAAATTCCTACATCGGGTTTATTACGCTGCCGCTAGACTTAAAACTTTAGGAAACTCTTGATTATTTGTTTCAGGTGTCAGTCTGATCAAGGAAACTTTTTACATGCAATATGGTCCTGTCACAGGTTAGCCCAGTTTGGTCTGCAGTACTCCTTTTTATGAAGATGTTCTTGGTTTCCCTAGAGTGCTGTCTCCACAGGTGTACCTATTGGGCATTTTAGATACCTTCGTTTAGGAAACTCTTGAGAAACGTTTCTTCAGGTTTTTACTGGTTTGTACCCGTAAGGTAATCATTATGGCTTGGAAATCTACCAACTGTCCAACCCTGGCTCCATGGCTGAGTACATGCTGGATTGCAACGTACTCTTTATGACTGGGAAACGCCTAGTGAAGTCTGACAAGATGTAGTCTACATGGTTGAGCACGCCAGACACCACATCTGTAGACCTGGTATAAGGATTTGGGAACATGCCTTCTTGACCTTTTGGGGGCTCTTATTCTGGAGTTGATCACTTTTGCCTACATTAGAAGAGAAGTGCATAGGAGGTGTTTTTGCAGTATAGTAGTAGAGGTGTACAAGGGTTGACACTTGTAACTGGCTCATTTGATACCATTTTACTAATGTTTACCTGTATTGACCATTCTGACTGAGCAAGTGGAAGGATAGCGGGTACAAAACTGGTGACTAAGGTCAATAAGCTTGCTTGATTGTTTCCGTAACTCTCATAGAAGCGAATGGAGAGAGCCGTGCACTTTCATTCTCTGCCTGGATGCAGCGGCTGCCTCACCAGGCGGAATGGGTTCTGAGGACCCCAGTTCTCGACAAAGGTTTGGTTCCCCTAGGTGCATGGCCACCTTTCCATTCATACTGCCTCATCAGGCAGGGTGGGGATTGGGAGACTCCTGTTTTCAACATACTAGTCCTTCTCAGTGAATTAGAATATCATCAGAAAGTAAATTTATTTGAATAATTAAATTCAAAAAGTGAAACTCATATATTATATAGATTCATTACACAGATTGATCTATTTCCAGTGTTTTTTTCTTTCAATGTTGATGATTATGGCTAACAGTTAATGAAAACCCAAAATTTACTCTCAGAAAATTAGATTATATAAGCCCAATTTCAGAGAGTAAATTTTGGGTTTTCATTAACTATTAGCCATAATCATCAACATTGAAAGAAAAAAATGCTGGAAATAGATCACTCTGTGTAATGAATCTATATAATATGAGTTTCACTTTTTGAATTACTGAAATTAACTTTTTGATATTCTAATTCATTGAGAAGGACAAGTATATGTGGATCTCAAAGCCTAGACTTGCATCTATCGCATATTTATGGCGTGGCTTGTGGATATGCCATAAATGCCTAGGGTAATAACCGTTTGATATTTATTTTTTCAATACTTCAGAGTAAAAAAAATAATAAAAGAAAACAGGGAAGTATTAAAGTGAATATTTTCTGCTACGATGTAGTTCTGTACATTTTAATTAAAATGTAATTTGTAAATTATCACTTTTTTTTCCATTTAATTTTAGCTTAACCGTGGAAGTGTCCAGAATTAAAGCACCAATTGTTGAAGGGAACGATCCCATTTTTGAACGAGGTTCCACAACAACATATTCTAGTTTTCGAAAGAACACTTACTCAAAGCCATGGTCTGATCAAGGTCCGTGTACTCCTCATCAGACATTAATGGTACATGTGTACGTAACATCACACGTCTGACTGTTTTGTTGTCTTTCAGAAACTGATATGTTCTTTTTGGCCATCAGTATGGTGGGAACAGACTTTTCAATGATTGGCCAACTTTTCCCTCACAGGGAGAGAATAGAGATTAAGGTAAGTCGTCATTTTATCAGTTTCTAAGGGAAATCCATTAATTTAAGATGGGGGTTATTCTCTTTCAGCTCCCTTTTATTACAGGTCTTTGCTGGAGATCAAATAGCAGCAGTGGTCATTGGCAGAAAACGGTGGCGACTTCTTACAGGCAGCTAAGTCTTTGGTAGATACCCCTGGTTTTGATAAAAAAGACAAAATCCTTCAACAAACTCTAGAAAGGTTTACTAATCATTTAAAGGAACGTAAACACTTCCAATTCCAGAGAGACCTACAGGAATTTAGGGAGAAAAAAAGCTTACGATTTTGTTAACACACAGCAACAGCAATATCAACAGACCAATAGGGGGCCGAGGGAATCTGACCCTTCTACATCAGAGAGTGAAACAACAGACTCTGAAAGAGTGGGCCCTTTCTTTGGTGGTAGTGGTGGGAAACAAAAATTTAGGGGAGGAGCTAGAGGAAGAAATAGAGGCCGTGCGAGAGCCTCTTCTAACAGTGGCAATAATTTTTTAGCCAACAATCCCCCCATTTCCCGCTATATGCTGAGGGGACAAAAGGATTAGTGAAGGGAAATAATATGGATAGGCTACAAATCATAAACCTATCTGAATATATTCTGAGTGCATCAGAGAGTACACTATTAGAAAAGGGACTTTCCTTTGTCCCCACAGTTAAATTTGACTCATTTTCTTGGATAAAGGATCTTAATTTATTTGCTCGCAAACTTAAATGGATCAAATTCTTTAAACACCATAATAGGAAAAAATGCATGGAATTAGGGTTGGAAGAATCTGATATGGAAGGCCTTTTGGCCTTAGAGGGGTTATTAGAGGAATCTGGTAGAGCCCCAGGTTTAGGTCCTTTTACCAATCTTAAAATGAAGAGTAGGAAGCTGCCACCTATAGGAGACTTTACCAATGTGGATTTATTTGTGGAGATGGTGGGAGATGAGATCAAAAATCTTAGTCAGGACAATAGGGGCATAGATAACAACTTGTCTTGGTCCGAACGATTAGCTCTGACCACTTTAGAGAAAAAACAAAATATTGTTCTAAAGGCATCTGATAAAGGTGGGAACATCGTGGTCATGAGTAGGGATGATTATAATAAAAATGTGCGAGGACATTTTACTTAATCCTGACTGTTACACCATTTTAAAGGACAACCCAACAGCACTATTCAAGAAAGAGTTGCTGGGCGTTCTGAGTGATGCAAAGAGCAGATCTTTGATTAGTGCGAGTGAGTTTGGGTTTATGTACCCACAATTTCCCATCATGGCGTGTTTTTATAGCCTGCCCAAAATCCACAAAGGGTATCCCCCCTTACGTGGCAGACCCATTGTTTCAGGCATTAATAATTTAACCCAAAATGTGAGTACGTATGTTGATCAGGTGTTGCGTCCCTTTGTCTTGAGTCTCACATCATATGTACGTGACACTATGGATGTCTTGAAACAGATTGACGGTATTTCTTTGGAGAAAGACACACTCTTGGCTAGCCTGGATGTTGAGGCGTTGTATTCTTCCATACCTCACAAATTGGGTTATAAAGCGATCGAGTACTATCTGGGATCAAGAGGCACTCAGTTTGCAGCCCATAACCAGTTTGTTTTGCAGTTACTACAGTTTGTTCTTGAAAAAAATATATTTATCTTTGAGGACAAGATTTTTCATCAGCAATGTGGTACTGCAATGGGGAGTCCTGCTGCTCCCACCTATGCAAATTTATTTCTTGGCTGGTGGGAGGAGACAATTGTCTTTGGGGACAAACTTGCCAAATGGACTTCATCCGTTGGATTATGGATTAGATATATTGATGACGTGCTGATTCTCTGGAACTCTACCGAGGATGAGTTCCATAGTTTTGTAGCATCCCTCAACAAAAATGATGTAGGGCTAAAGTTCACATGCGAGATCAGTGAAAAAGAATTGTCTTTTCTGGATTTGAAAATTTTAAAAACAGAAGAAGGTACAATTCGTACCAAGGTACATCGGAAAGAAACAGCAACCAATAGTTTCTTGCAATGGAATAGTTGTCATCCTTATCCCCTCAAACGTGGCATTCCAAAAGGCCAATTTATGAGAGTACGCAGGAATTGTAGCTCTATGGGTGATTTTGAGTGCCAGGCCCAGGAACTCAAAACAAGATTGAAGGATAGAGGTTTCCCCAAGAGTGTTATCAGGAAGGCCTATGAGGGAGCAAGGGATGCAGACAGGCAATGTCTCCTGGTTCCTAAAAAACGAAAAGAAGAACAAGTTACGAGACTCATAGGCACCTATGATTCCAAACAAAATGATATTATGCAGATCCTGAAAAGGTATTGGCGTATTCTCAGTTCTGACACAGATTTGGCAGACCAGATCACACAGTGGCCTTCTGTCACGTATCGGAGAGGGAAAAACATTAGGGACAGAGTCATGCACAGTTGTTTTGACCCCATTACACCTAGGGGTACGTGGCTGGATAGACAAATACCAGGCACTTTTAGATGTGGTAGCTGCAAAGCTTGTGATTTCATTTTCAAAGGGAATAGTTTCATCAGTGTTGCAACACAGAAAAAATACAACATTCGGGACTTTGTCAATTGCAAGACAGCGGGAGTGGTTTACCTAATTACATGCCCATGCCCCCTGAATTATGTGGGCAAAACAGCACGACAATTTCGACGCCGGATTAGGGAGCATGTTGGAGATATTATCCATGTTAGGGACACCCCAATATCTAAGCATGTGCATGCTAAACATCAAGGCCAGGCAGCATGTCTAAAGTTTCAAGCAATCGAACTCATTAGACCCCCAAAAAGAGGAGGTGACTGGGACAACCTTATTTTACGTAAAGAAGCTCAATGGATTCATAGACTGGCATTCATACAACCAGCGGGTTTAAACGAGCAGACTAATTATACATGTTTTATTTAATATGCAATACCTTTCCCCTTTAGGTGGCCAACCTTCACCTTGGGTTGCCTCGAGGGTGGGTGGTTTAAATTTGCATAGATTACCTTTTGAGATGGCTATATTGGCCAGCCGACATATAAAAAAAGATCATTTGTCAGTTTTTCTAAATGTGAGGGACTCAGTAATCTTGTCCACCTTATATGTGTTCATTTACTTTAGGGTTGCTTTATGAGGTAGTCCACTTGCGGTGGGTAACTGTCCCGCAAGACATACTTATAACTTATATTATCGTTTTGCGCTTACCTTCCTCTTGCTTGGCAGTCCGGGCGACACGTCCCTGGCTTCTACTGCGCGTTCGGCATGATGCGGTCGATGATGACCCCTGGCTGTCAGCTGACGGCGGGGGGTCACATGGGCAGGTGTCACGAATCGAGAGGGTGTTGTGATTGGTCAGTTCATGTATCGCCGCCAAATACGAGGGGTGGAGTTTAGGTGTTTATAGTAACCCAGCGCCTGTAATGAAGTATGCCGTTGACATCGATACGTGCATCTTCCCGTGACGCACAGCAGAATATCTGCTGTTGAATACTATTATCGCTGGTGATGAGGCCAGAGTTACCAAGATACGGACCCCTGAGGATGAGTATCTGAAACGCGTAGGGTCGTTTATTGTATATGGAATGTCTGCATAGGGGACAGTAACATTGTGTTACACCCGGCGCTAGGAGATCCGATTTTGTTTTCGGACACCGGTGCTTTACTTGGGGATTGTACTATTGTTGTGCCCAGGATATATGCTGGTTCCAGACAAATATTGTTATAAACACTGAGATATATTTATCATAATGACTCAGTGTTTGTTGTTTAATACATTTTTTAATTCACGGTGAGGCTATTTCACAGTGGTGTGTTACCCCTGTTTTTAACAAGTTACTATTAAAAGGTATATTTTACTCAGTTGTCACTTCAGTGAACCTAATAATAATTTTTTCATATTGTGGGAGCACAATTAGATTTATATCAAATTATACAGTGAATTTCGACTTCTTACACATATTACACAAACGCCATAAAGCTGACCACAGGAAATAGTGTGCGATTTATACCAATTTAAGATGAATTTCCAGTTATAGCTCTGGTCGCTTAACACTTTGGAATAGCATTTTGTAATATATACCACGCTATTCCTCTTGTCAAAACGACATACACCATACCGGAATCCGACTTGCCAATTTAAAAAATCAATGGGGTCTGTCAGGTACTGGTTGTATTTTTTTCTTTTAATATTTTTTTTTTTTTTTTGGTACCTCGAGCTGCATTGTTATAATTGGAAACCACGACGCATATGTGTAAAGAGTCTAAAAAAAATTAAAACTGATCTGGGAAACGGGTACCGATTTGTATACTTGGTATATAGTTGTATCCCTTGTTTTGTATTATACTGTTTTTAAAAAAACAAATAAAAAATATATATGTTTATATTAGAAGAAACGCTCACCTCACAGGAAGCAATGCAAGTCTGTGATGTGTGGGAATAAAAATGGTAACAAAATATAATCCTGACCCTTTTTATTTTTTTTCCCGTGTAGAATAAATTTAAGAAGGAAGAACGAGTGAATGGATGGAGGATAGACAAGGCTTTTAGTAAGTGATTTTCTATAAACTGTAATCTATTGTGAAAATGACATGAAATTAATTTTTATGTAGTAATATTAAGTTAGGTTGCATGTATAAATGTTTTGTGGGGGATCATTTATCTAAATAGTGGCCGTGACAGGGTATTGTATATGATTAGTCTCTTACACAATTTCACTATTTTTCATATTTTATTTTAATAACCTATTCTCACACTGGCCCGCAATGCTATTCTGTGGAACACAGACATGGTTATCCATGTCAGATGGTGCAAACAATTCTGGTTCTATAAAAACAGCCACCTCTTTCTGATTCAGAGAACAGAGTGCCATCATTTGATGGCAGTTCTGTTCTTTGCTCCCTACTTCATGACCTGGAAGAAGCATATGACCCACCAGATGGCATTTCAATGCATCTACTATGTTTTGCACATCCAGTCAGATGAGTAGTGTGGGAGCAGGGAAAGGTAAGTATTAACAGGGACACTGTCTGGCATTTATTGTGGCACACTGCCTGTCACTGCTGTGAGGTCCATTATGGCTTACACTTTTATGGGGGGCACTGACCAGGTGGTCATGAGGAGATCCTAGGCTGATGTAATGATAAGTTCAAATGTGGCGATCCTAACCCACTCTGCTTCGTGTCTGCAATCCAGGACCCCCAAGATGTTACCCCCTTCAAGATGTAGCACCTCCTGAATGGGCAAATTTTTTTGCCCAGGCTTAAGAGGACATTTCCAGATTCTCCAACACCAGGATTGAGTCTTTGGAGCGTTTGCTGTCTCAAATAGCGGTGCAGATAAACACACTGCTCCAGCCTCTCCCTTGGTTAACACGGAGTTGTAGGTCGCATAAGAGGCCCCAGAAGTGCCAGGGACAAGTCTCTTATTTTCATGTTATTTAAAAGGGTCTTCTATTAGGACTAATAATGGAGAGGCTGCTTCCAGAAAGGATCAGTTTTCTTCCTCTGGAGAATCCTCTGATTCAGAATCTAAACAGGACTCACAGTTGTTAGCTGGCATGCAGGCATTTGTACGTGCTGTCAGTGACACCTTTAATGTAAAAAGTGACCCCAAGACCCCTTCTCAGAAAGAGGCAACCTTACACCTCCGAAGGGCATCAAAGGCTGTTTCCCGAACCATAGCAAATTAGAGGAAATTCAATCCAAAGAATGGAAACTTCCTGACAGGTGACTGGCTATTTCCAAACGTATAAATACACGGTTTCTTTTCCAGGAGGCCTTAGTCTCGAAATGGTCTCTTTCTACTGCTGTGTACCCCCTATCTCGCAGCTGTCAAAGCACCACCACCATTCTACTGTCAGATTCAGCATCAATTAGTGTCTCTTGACAAAAAGTTGGATTACCAGGCCAAGTCTGCTTTTGTGGTATCAGCTAGTACCGCAGGGTGGTCTCGCTGATCTCGCTTCTCAAGTTATTCATTCTTCAAAATTCTAGTTTGATGCCTCCCTTTAGTCAGTTTGTTTCAATGCCCATGCATTGGCTAACTTAATAGCGATCCGACGCTCATTATTCAAATAAAACCTTGGGCGGCCGATCGGGCTTCCAACTCGATCGTTCAAAACTGCAGGTATCCCTACAGAACATCAGGGATTACCTATCGGAAGTAAATATACCTAAGCTGACAGAGTCACAAAGAGAGTTTATGGATGCTCCTATTACTCAAACCGAATTGACAGATGCATTGTCCTCAATGGCAAAGGGCAAGTCATCTGGCCCTGATGGAATATCGCTTGAAGTGTACACCAAATACCAAGACCATCTCTTGCCTCAGTTACTTGCCGTTTTGAATACGTCTTTTGAAAAAGGGACACTGCCTGCTTCATTCTACGATGCTACTATAATTGTGCTTCTGAAGCCTGATAAGTCACCACTGGATTGTGGTTCCTATAGACCTATTTCCCTGCTCGTTACCGACTAAATTATTGACTATAGTGTTTGCGATCCCATTAAACTCTGTCGTAGCTGATCTTATCCATCCTGATCAGTCGGGATTCATACCTGGGAGAAGTACGTCTGATTTGCTGAGGGTCCAGGCAGTGGCGCAGATAGGGGAGCGGGGCAATAACAACTGGGCCTTGGCCTCCTTGGATGCCTCTAAGGCATTCGACTCCATTGAATGGCCCTATCTCTCTAGCGTTCTTACCAGCTTTGGATTTGGACCTGCCTTTGTGTCATGGATTCAGCTCATTTATAAGCATCCGAAGGCCAATGTAGCTTTGAATGGATTAACATCTGTATCATTTGAGCTTGGTCGAGGAAAGAGACAGGGATGCCTGCTGTCGCCTCTGCTATTTGGTATGGCAATGGAACCGCTGGCGATAATCATCAGATCGGACACAGAGTTGCAGGGTGTCTCACATACAGCAAGTGAAGATCGTATTGCTCTTTATGCTGATGACATCATTCTTTCTGTCTCACGTGTACAGTTTTCCCTACCTAGGGCAATGCGTCTTATTAATAACTTTGGAGACTACTCAGGACTTCGTATCAATGCGACAAAGTCTGCCTTATTGTTTCTTCACCCAGATGACTTACAGCCTGTGGGTTCCACGTTGGAGGGTCTTGCAGTTGTTGAACACTTTAAATATTTGGGAATTCATATTGCTAGGAGAGCGCCACTCTTCCTTCCACTCAACGTGCACACTCTTATGGCCATTTTCAGAGAGTAATTCAAGGTATGGACGGCCCTTCCCTTGTCGGTCATCGGTCGGATTAATTTGATGAAGATGGTGGTTCTTCCGAAAAGTTTGCATATCCTGCAGTTGGACTCATTAATAATTTCCTTTATATTGGGACGTTCTAGATCTAAACTGGCTTTACAAAAATGGCAAAGACCGAAAGAAATGGCTGGTATTGCTCTTCCAGATATTTACCTCTACTATTTAGCTGGCCAACTTAAATATTTGGGCTCCTGGACTCAAGCAAGTTGTCCTCTTGGTGTTGAGGGCATATTACTGGAATACATTGCACATGAATCATTATGGCCTGTTTTGTTTAAACACGGAGTTCCTGGGACCTCATTGTTGCCGATTTGTCGCTCGGCCAGGGTAGTGTGGAAAGCGGCTATGGGTATCATGTTCATCTGACATTCCTGCGGAAACACCACTATGGCACAATGACATCTTGGTGTCCTTACGCACCTATCAGGATGCTGTGTACTGGATTACTGCGGGTATACTGGTGCTTGACGATAACATTGTCTTCTTATCCTTCGAAATAATGCAGGAAAGATTTCACATTCCAAGACCGCATTTCTTCAAATACCTACAATTGCGCCATCTACTTGCTACACAGTTCCCGGAACCACGCCAGCCCATCTACTCCTATCCTGTCATCTGGCTGGTCAGATCTCAGGGACCTAGGGGTCTGATCTCCACTATATATGCTCACCTGCTTGAAAAAAAAGGCTTCTAAATGGTCCCAACTGATCCCATCACTTACAGAGGAGAATGTTGTGGAACTGATGCAATCTCGCTTGCATGTGTCGCCGGCGGCCAACAACAAGCTAATCCAGCTATACTATATTCATCAGGCGTACATGACGCCTTTACGATTATTTTAAATGAATTGTATCTCTGAGCCTTCCTGCCCTAAATGTTCTTGCGCTCCTGCAGATTTTTGGCATATGGTGTGGATGTGCCCTCGCATCAAGTCCTATTGGGAAGAGGTTGTTTGATTCCTTAATTTGATCTTACCTTCTCCTATTGTGGGTTCTCCAGAACTTTGTTTGTAATAATGGAGGAAGAACTGTGGCCGTATTATACCAGAATCTTTATGCAAGAGACTTTATTTTTGGCTCGTAAAGGTATGTTAATGCGATGGATGGACAGGCGGCCTCCTAAAGTTGCAATTTGGAAAAACATGGTTAATTCTACTGTCTCTTATGAACGTGTACTATTCAAGCACAGAAATCGCCCTGACAAATTTCATAACATTTTGGACTTGTGGTGCAGATCTTAAGATACTACTTATTCTTCCAGGGAACTGGGACTGGCGGGGGATGCATTGGAAGGGGGTGTGGGACAATAGATGCTTTTGTGCCTTGCTTACATAGTACTGTTTGTACGTTGTGATAATATTGTAATTTTATCTTCAGCACCTGCGAGTGCTTTGTCAAAATTTTCTGGGACACTGCTGTCCACTAACTTTTTTTTATATTTTCATACTGCGATAAAAACATGTTTTAAAAAAAACCAAAAACCATTCCCTTCTGCTTCAGAACCGTCTGCAGCCTTCTCTCCGTTCCCAGAGGTTTTGTTCCCTTCCTAACTCTACCTCCCGGAGGTCATTATCTTCAGAGGTCAGACAAGAGGATTAGCAGCCCCAGCGACTCCAGATGCCTCAAGCCTAAACTTGCTTGGCAGCTGTAACCCTGGGCCCAAAAGCACGCCTCTTCCTAGACCTTTTTATCCTAAAGGTGTATTCACACTTGTGTCGGCTGTCCAAGTGGGAGGGGACGATGACTTTCTTTTCAGGAGACGTGGCTTGCTCATGTGGATGACGCCTGGATTTGAGATAAGGTATCGAAAGAGTATAAGAGAGAATTCTCAGGGGGCGTGGCTTAGCTATGGAGCTGTGAGCACGCGCCTTGGGGGAGCTCCGTACCATCGAGTACATACTTGCAGATTATACCGAGAGGATCTCGCTGGCGATGCCCGGATAACGTAAGGGATCTTCTAATACACCCTCTCGTGCCTTACCTAGATCCTCTGCTCGCAGCCTGAGCATGGACCGCTTCCTTTCCACGTCGCAATCCCCAGCAGCATCATCTAATATGGCGGACCTGGTGCCGACACTCCGCTCAACTGCAGTGTCAGAGGTTTCCTCCCGACAGTCATCTCGAGCTTCAACACCCGGACCAGCGATGGAATCCTCTGTGGCTCCTACCATTACCGATGTAACCCCTTTACCTCCCTCCTCTATACCTTCTCCTCCGTCTATGGCGTCCTCCATTTTACCTTTACCACACGTGTCGGAAGGACAGCCAGGGCAATTGGGTCTTCACGCTGATCTTCAACTGCTACGGGAACTCATTCAAGCCCTTCCGACCAGGCAGAATCTAGACTCCCTGGTCACTAGAATTGAACAATCTCACCAACAAGCCATCTCAGACTTGCAACTCGACGTCGATCGAGTGGAGAACAGAACTCTTGCCACTGAGCGGGCTGTATCTGCGATTGATTCCAGAGTTGCTTCCCTTGAACGAACGCCTATTTTGACTAGGACACACCTGCAGTCTCTTGCGCTCCAACTAGATGATCAGGAAAACAGGGGTCGCAGGAACAACGTCCACCTTAAAGGCCTCACTGATCTTGGCTCGTGGGATGACCTCTCTGCGAGGGTATCCGTCATCTTTAATAAACTTACTAACAGACCCTTAGATGCCAATTTCCTAATGGACCAGATTCACAGAGTCGCACGTTTCGGTCAGAACAATCCTTCCAACCCACGGGATGTTCTGTGCCGTCTCCATTATTACACGAACATTTATTTGTTCGGGGAGCATGGTCACATGGTCCGTTGTCCGTCGAGTGCAGCACGGTTACAAAATATCCCGATGTTTCTTCTAGAACGCTATGCATGAGACTCCTTCTACATCCTCTCCTGGACAAAATAAAAGCTGCGGGAGCGACTTACAGATGGGGGTTACCCATTTCATGTTGTGGTCAAGAAGGACTCGGAATTCTTTCTGCTGCGTCATTCCTCGGATCTAGATGGCTTGTTTCGCTTTTTGCACGTTGACCCCTTCCCGGTCCCTGATTGGCTAACATTTGAAAGACATGACCAACTTCTGCGACGATGGCCACGGCGTTCCAGTCACCCCTTCATCAACAGGTCCTTTCCTTCAACTTTGCCTTCACCCTTTTGGGATCTTTCATTAAGGGTCCCCCCTGAGGCTTAAATATGTGGCTTTTTACAAGGTCTTTTTCCTGCTAGTCTGGATTCGCAATTCACAATCGCATTGGATCTCCAAGTTACTTCTTGCCTCCACATCTTTGGAGTTTTTCAGGTTTCTATGGTGTCATTTGCATTGAGTCGTCTGGGGAACTGCTACTACGACATTTTTGTTTTTTGTCTAGAAGTCTTTACAAAAACGTCATACTAATGTTGTACAGTTCTTTCTTGTGCTTTGTTTATTGTGATCCTCTGGTCTACACTATGTTTTAACTCTGTATTACTTGACATTGCCGAATGGGAAATCTAAATTTGTTGTACTTTGAAGTTTTGGAGAGTACTAGATGGTTCCAGTTGTATATGTATGAGTGTGTATATGTATGAGTGTGTATATGTATGAGTGTGTATATGTATGAGTGTGTATATGTATGAGTGTGTATATGTATGAGTGTGTATATGTATGAGTGTGTATATGTGTATGTATATGTGTGTGTATATGTATGTGTGTATGTGTGTGTGTGTGTGTGTATATATATATATATATATATATATATATATATATATATATTATACACACACACACACACACACACACCTGGAACCATCTAGTACTCTCCAAAACTTCAAAGTACAACAAATTTAGATTTCCCATTCGAAAAGCAGTATCGCAGGACTAGTTAAAGTAGGGCTAGAAAACACATAATATATATATGTGTATATATATATATATGTGTGTGTGTGTGTGTGTGTTTTCTAGTCCTACAATACTGCTTTTCATTGGATACTTGTCGCAATTCGCTGCTACCTTGTTACTGATCCTTTCCCCTGGCTCCCTCTTTTCCCCTTCCCTCCCACCATTAATACTCATGGGCGCAACTTCTAGCCATGTGTTGACTTTTGACATACTTGTAGGTGCTGGACTCTCAGGGATTCCCTTCACGTTGCCCATCTGTCCTTTCCTTCCCTTCCCTTCCTTCTTATCCCTTACTTCCCCAAGGTAGCGGTGATTGGCCTTCTGTTTCGTATTATAGATGTTTCTGTCCGTATGGTATTGCTTTCTTGAAACGACTGGAGTTTGAATCTTTGGATCTATATAGCTCCTCTCTGTTCCTAGTATTGAGTTTACTTTTGTATGTGGTTAATGGCTCCCATATTTTAATTGCAATATGCTCTGTTTCCTATCTCACGGCAGTGGAGCCCTTTCTTGTGCAGTTCAAGGGACACGCTATAAGCTGCTTGGTTTGTTTGTTTGGTACTCTTATTCCTTTTACTATTGGATTACAGTTCTTATTCCCTACTTCCCTTAGTTTCTGGCTGCAGAGCCTTGGTTTACAAATGTTTGTACCTCCGTCGCATGCCATGCTGTAGGGGTCGGAAGATTTTGACTATTACTTTCATGTTGTGCTCGCTGTATGGGCCCCCCCCCCCCCCCATGGTTTTCCTAGTCCCCATAACTTTAGGTCCTTTTCTCCACAGTTTTTCCACCTCTGAGGAGCCGGCCTTTGGGCCTCTTGTGGGTTTTTCTTTTTTTTTCTTTTTCCTAACAGGTATGCCGCGTCGTGTAGAGACAGATCTGCTGATAGGTTCGCTGAATGTCAAGGGATTACATAGCCCTGGAAAGCGTTCCATCCTTCTGAACCTGTTAAAAAGTAGACATTCGCATGTTGCGTTTCTCCAGGAAACTCGACTATGTGAACAAAAACCATTCAAATTGTCCAATTAATGGTTTTCTCATGCTTATCATAATTTCTCTCCTGACCCGAAATCCAGGGGGACGAGTATCCTCATCTCCCGTTCCCTTCCTTGTGAATTTCTAGACTCTCGCAGTGATGGCATGGGGTGAATGCTCCTACTTAAGGCTTCTGTTGCCTCCCAGGTATACACTTTCGCCTCTTTATACATACCCAATGTGGGTCAGGGCACGGCTCTTATTACCTTTTTGGAAGCCCTTGAGGAGTTTGGGGAGGGTACCATTGTCCTGGGCGGAGACTTTAATGTTGCGTTGGAACCTACTGTGGATGTCTCTACCGGGTTGTCGTCGTTTTCGCTTTCCCAACTTCGACGTATCAAACGGTCTTTTCACGACCACCATTTCATTGATACTTGCCGTCTTTTACACCGCTCGGATAGAGATTTTTCCTTTCATTCTTCAGCTCATGATACTTGTTCCAGACTTGACCTATTTTTCATCAAACATCATTCTCTCCATTCCCTCCAATCTTCCATTGATGCTATCACTTTCTCTGACCATGCACTCGTCACACTAGTCCTTTCTTTGCATTCCCCGCTCCCTTTTCAGTCCCAATGGAAATTGAATCCCTCCCTTCTCAGTGACTCGCTTGTCTCATCTGATATCCTTCGTTCCATTGAGGAGTATTTTACACTCCACGCCACTGAGGATGTTAACCAACGCATTATTTGGGAAGCCCATAAATGTGTCATCCGTGGTTCGTTTATCAAACACGGGGCTTGGTTGAAGAAGGAACGTTCTTCAGCAATCACTGATCTACTTTTGGAGATTGCGACCCTGGAGACCTCTTATAAGCGTTCCCACGATCCCGGATGTAAGGTAGTCCTCCTCCAGAAGCGGGAAGACCTTTGAACCCTTCTGATGTCCAAGGCCAAAGCTACCTTATCCATTGTAAACGTCATTTTTATGAGTACGGAAACAAATGTAGTAAATCGCTTGCCAGAGTATTCAACAAACACATACTTATATACCTTCTATAACGCCCCCTTATCGCCCTCCCGTCCATTTACAATTAGACATTGCTTCTACATTTCGCGACTTTTACGCTTCTTTGTATAACACTGGCTCCACCAATGCGGCCACGCTCGCTAGAAGCTTCCGTTCAAACATTAAAGCCTACATTGCAGACTCTGGCTTTCCTTCCTTATCGTAAGACAATCTCACTGCTTTGGAAACTACGATTGCCTTGCAGGAGATGTCTTATGCTCTTAAACATTCTCAGTTGGGCAAAGCTGCCTGTCCTGATGGATTTACGCCATTATACTACAAAAGATTTTTTGATGCTTTGAGTCCACATTTTTTAACTTCCTTTAATTATTTTTCCACCTCGGCACCCCTCCCCTCTGATGCACATAGCAGTGATTCCTAAGCCCGGGAAGGATCCCTCACAACGCGCAAGTTACAGACCGATTTCTCTTCTTAACGCAGATATAAAGCTCTTTGCAAAGATTCTTTCTGTGCGTTTGGCACCGTTGCTTGGGGATATCGTTCACACGGATCAGGCTGGATTTATGTTGGGTAGTGAGGCACTTGACAACACGACGAAGGCCATTAACCTTATCCACAAGGCTAAGGTATCTAATATACCACTCATGCTCTTGTCCACTGATGCTGAAAAAGCATTTGACAGAGTCAATTGGACGTACATGGAAGAAACCCTTCTACAGCTTGACCTTAAATCCCACATTATGAGCTGGATAATGTCCTTGTACTCTTGCCCCTCTGCTAGAGTCCGTGTGAACGGTATCCTCTCAGATGGGTTTACTATTCACAATGGGACCAGACACGGATGTCCTTTTGTCCCCTTTAATTTTCATTCTTACCCTGGAGCCTTTTCTTCGTCATGTTCGCGCAAACCCTGACATTAAGGGGTTGCAGACAGGTGCTACGGTGGATAAGGTTGCAGCGTATGTGGATGATTTTTTTTTTTTGACCAACCCATCCATTTCCCTCCCAAACCTCATGCGGGAATTCCAAATATTTTCTAATTTGTCTCATTTCAAAATAAACTTCGCTAAATCGGAAGCAATGAACATCTCCCTCCCCTCCTCTCTCTTACTCACCTTGGAGCACTCCTTTAGCTTTAAATGGAACTCGGTAGCCGTCAAATATCTTAGGGTTCACATCACAGCTGACTTGAAAGAACTATTCAGCATAAATATCCCTCCCCTCCTTGCCGACATAAAGTTGGATTGCGCGAGATGGACGAAGGGTACCTTCAATTGGATGGGATGATGCACTATATTCAAAATGAATATCCTTCCTAGAATCTTGTATCTGTTACAGGCTCTTCCTATAGCTATCCCACTATCGTTTTTCAAGGTGGTCAATTCCCTACAAATATCATTAGTTTGGAATGGTAGATGATCTAGTCTCACACGCACACTTTTGTGTAGATCTAAAGAGTCTAGAGGGGGTCTAGCTCTCATTATATTGCGTCGTACCTTGCGCGGATAGTTGACTGGTGTAGACACGCTCTCTTCAAACCGTGGGTGAGTTTGGAGCAAAATTTCTCTATAGTTCCCCTTGCTCTTATCCCATGGCTTGACCGTGCCCAACTAAAACCCCTTCGCCAACACCCGACTATTGGCCCTACTCTGTTATGCTGCTCCCTTTCATCGGTGAGGTCATCTTTCCTCCGAGTTCACTCCTCAATGTACCCCATTTTGAGGAACCCCTCTTTCTCTTCAGGTTTGACAGACCCAGTCTTTCGATCTTTGTTCACCTCAGGCAAGTTCAGAGCAGCTCACTTCCTGATTGGTGCAGATTGGCTCTCTATTTCTGATCTGTCTCAGCTACCCGACCTACAGCCCTTGGGTCATTGGAGATCTCTTCAACTTCGCCACTTTTTGTTCCTCCATTTCGTCTCCCTCTTTATATCAAATTGATAGGACTCCTTTGGAAGATATATGTGTTGGGTCTGGTCTGCTTCGACACACGGTGTCAACAATCTACACCCTACTTTAAAATCCCCCTGATCTCCCTCCCCCTGACTACCTCACATTGGGAGATTGATTTGAATATCTCCCTCTCGCATACACAACGAACACGCATCCTCATCATAAGACCTCGATCAGCTCTTGATATCCGGAAGCCAGTTTCAAACTATTGTCTCGTTGGTACAGGGTTCCGGTTTGTCTGCACCGCCTCTCTCCTATGACCTCTCCCCTTTGTTGGAGATGTGGGTTGGAGAATGGTACCCTCCACACCTTTTGGTCCTGCTCTCTTCTAGTTTCGTTTTGGGACTGAGTTAAGAGGGTGATCTGCGAGGTCACAGATACAGGCATTCCTATGGATGCAGCTTTCTTTCTCCTCCATCACTGCAACATTCCTGTTGATATATACAAACGCTCATTGCTTCACTTTTTAGTGATGGCAGCACGTCATTGCATTCCATTAAATTGGAAAAATTCCTCTCCTCCTGCTTTGTCCCTCCTGGGTTTCTAAGGTTAACGACATCATGCACATCATTGTCTTCTCCTCCACTCTTATTTTTGTCTTGTTTCTATTGATTTTTGCTCCATTTGGTATTTGTCTACGGAAATTCTTATCACTTGCCTACGTGAGTTTGATCCTCTGAATAGTATACTTTCGACTGTATATTGTTTTTATATTCTTTGTTTTTGTTTTTTGTATACGGTGCATCCATTTTTCTTTGAAAACTGGACCTTTTAGGTCTTGAAAATAAAGAATTACAAAAAAAAAGATAGAATTCTCAACCCTTTCCTCAGTTTTTTTTTTTTCTGTCTAGTTCGTTCTGCAGACCTGCTTAAGTCTGCTACCTGGGCTATGGTGCACACCTTCACAAAATTTT
This sequence comes from Rhinoderma darwinii, assembly GCF_050947455.1. Taxonomy (NCBI): domain Eukaryota; kingdom Metazoa; phylum Chordata; class Amphibia; order Anura; family Rhinodermatidae; genus Rhinoderma; species Rhinoderma darwinii. Next base: position 551,735,602 of record NC_134687.1, read on the forward strand.
ACCAGAATACATTCTTTGGCTTCCTCTGATGCCAGTCTAGGTTGGTTGCAAGGTGCTGCAGGCAGCTGTGTGTTATGAGGGCTAATTTTTTATTTTCCAGACTGCTTTGGGATGTCCCGTGGTGCTGTGTCACCAATGATCTTAACAATAAAATTGGATATTTGTACTCCTCGCAAAATCCCCCTTTTCGTTTAATTCATTAGTAGACACAAAACCCGCCGTCATTTGTTTTGTTTTTTTTCAGGCCCCCAGGGCCTATTGTTCTTGCTGGTTGTCTAGATTTTCTCCCCGGAACGTGGACCTGTTTGTTTTTTGTCTTCTGCTGTTTCTGTACAGACTGATTCAGCTAGTGTCTGTGGGGAGTGTATGGCCTGCCCGGGCAGTGCCAAGACTTTTCCTACATAGTGTCAGCCTCTTAGTGGCAATGGCCTACACCTATAATCGTCCCCCAATAACGTCAACAAGAAAGGGATTTTACGGTGAGCACAAAAATCTAATTTTTCTGGGCATGTGTTTTGACAAAGCCCAGGTCAGGTTTCTCCTTTCACAAGACCAGCTACATTCTCTGCATCAGTTTTTGATTTTGCACCCATAGGGACAGCTTTTGAACGTCTCAAGTTCATCAGGGTTTTTGCACAGTTGTTTAAGGTTCAACTCCATGTCAGATTTTTGTGTTAAGCGTACAGAAATTTATTTTTATGTTCTTAAATAGCGCATTTTATAAACATAGTGCTTGGTAATTTGTTTGGCGTCTCTTCAGAAGTTGTGCATACTTTAGCACAATGGCTTTATCAGTTCTTAAGCAGTGTGTAGAGTGACCTGTTGCTCAAAGTAGTTACTATGGTGCCGGTTGTTGGACAACAACAAGAACTTATTTAGGTGTTGCTTAAAACAATGGCTGGTAACTTAACGGCTAAGGACACTGGGGCAATATATTTTTATTTTACTACATGCATTTTTGGCAAAAAGTAATCAATGTAATCGTTTTTTTAATTTAAAGTTCTGAACTGTTTGCGTTCTTCAGCCTGCATGTATTCCAATTACATTACAGGCTGCAGAATGCCGTTCACTGTGAAATCTGATGGGCTAAATGACTGGCTTGGTCGCAAAGTGCTCCTTTGATCTCTTGAATGCTGATCTAAGCTGAAGTATGATCAAATCAAAGCATCCAGGAGATCAGAAGCCACTGGAGCTCGAATCGGATTGCACAATGAATGACATTCTGCAGCTTGATGTTCATAGGAATACATGCAGGCTGCAGAACGAATACGGTTTAGAATTTTTTTTATTTTTTTAATCAGATTACAAAAACCTATTAGCCAAATATACATGCAATAAAATATTGTCCCCAAAGGTGTCCATGGCCTTTATGGAAGTTCTAATTTATAATTGTATTGGTAAATTTATATTGCTCTGTGATATTTTGAGTGTGCCTCCCCGACTAAAACACTTTAACTGTTTATCAGGGGAGAAGAAAGATTTTGATTTTGAATTTTTTGCTCAGCTTCTTGAGAACGCTCTTGAAGCAGGAAAGAAAAAGAAAACAAGAAATAAACGGCCACGTAAGACAACTACGAAATCTCGTAAGAAAAAAAAAGGTAATGGCTTTAATCTTTGCATTTACAAAATGTTTGCAGTTGCCAAACACATTGGGGGGAATTTATTAAGCACTCTGTGGCAGTTATGTGACGTAGAAATGTCGCAAGCCATTCTTGCCACTTTTCAGCCCGGTATTTACCATAGTTCACGGCAGAAACTGGTGTAAATTATAGCGGAAATCTACTTCATTAAGCAGCGCGCGGACAGCCGAAGTTGCAATAAATTTAATAAGAGGCGTTCACTTTTTAATATGTTTGGCGCATCATCCTTCAGCTTGTTTCTTCTTAAGACTGGCGTATAAAAAAATGCCAGTCTTAATAAATTCTCTCTCCGCCCCCCCCTAGTAGTTTTGGTGGATCTGTAAAAATTCTTACGTCTGTGAGGTCTTTCATACACTTTCCAATGCCTAGTCTTTGGGAGAAAAAAAATAACACATTTGGATATGTCCTTGCAGATTATATTGTTTTCCTCCTATGAGAAGCATTACCCATCCCTTACATAAAAAATTAACATACAAGCTTGGCTGTACATGATAATTGAAAGGATACCTGAATTTAAATAAAATAGATTTTGAATTTTCAATTTTCCCAGCGTGCCCTTAAATTAAATGTGTGAATAAAGTTTTTGAAAACTCCATCATTTACTTGCATTGTAGTGTAGAATTTGCAACAATTCAACCATTTGTAAATTTACCATTAGTCTGCCGCTGTTGGGTAGGCTTGAAGGCGTTGTCTGGTTTCAGCAAATTTGAATGTTATTTTTTGTATAATTTAAAAGTCTAAGAATTTTCCAATATGTTCTGCTTAATTCCTCACAATTCTCAAGATCTCTGCTTGTTTTTATTCTGTAAGAAAGTTCATTGTTTACATCCAGTGGATAAAATTCTGTCCATGATCATGTGATGGACACACCGGTACTAGGATCGATACAAGACACAGCTCTGATACACATACTGTAACGAGTCATGCAGCTGTGTCCATCACACATCACAAAGCTCCTAAATACAGTGCCAAGCCTATACCCATGAAATACCATACAATCTATTGCCCCATATATACAGCTCAGCCTAATATAACAATATAATCATCATTGCCAAAGGTGAATTAGAAATCACATTGACAAACCAACAACAAGGAAAACAAATGCAGATCACAAAGGCCAGTTAGAAACCTTAACAATGGCAAGTTACATGCGGGATGATTAAACCACTACTTCTAGTGAGGCTGGAAGTTTAGTTCTTCAAACCAGAAGGAACCCTTAGTACAAAGCATCCTTTACTGCTCAAAGAGGTATTCGAAGTAGAATTGGCACGTTTTATGAGCGGTTATTGTCATTGTCTATATAGATGTTTCTAGATGTTTGGTATTGAACGGTTTCGCTTAAAGTTGACTTAACACAAGTATGTCATTCATGTTACTCAGAGAAATCTGCAGAACAAAGTCTTTGTGATGATGAATCGGTCATATCAGAAGAGGAAGGAGCTAGAACAGCTGAGAAGGAGAACAAGAGGTCTCTAGATGTTGACGAATGCTCAGGAGTGGCCGATCCTGCCAAAAAGAAGAGGGCCCGGAGGAAAAAAGAGAACGCGAGGGAGGCAGAAGGGGAAAATCACGAGTCGCAGGATGATGATTTATCACAGATGCCAAAAAAGAAGTCTAGAAAAAGTGAGACCTGTAAATGTATTGCTGTGGAATATGAGAGAATTGGTTAGTTGTACATGCAATATGCATGCCTGTGTTTGAACATTATCCCCTTCAGGACTGAGCCTGTTTTGGGCTTCAGGACGAAGCCGATTTTTCAAATCTGACATGTGTCACTTTATGTGGTAATAACTCCGGAATGCTTTTACCTATCCAAGTGATTCTGAGATTGTTTTCTCGTGACACATTGTACTTTATGTTAGTGAAAAAATTTGGTTGATAAATTCAATATTTATTTGTAAAAAACACCAAGATTTGGAGAAAATTTGCAAAAATTAGCATTTTTCTAAATTTAAATATATCTGCTTGTAAAACAGATAGTAATAGCACGCAAAATAATTACTAGTTAACATTTCCCATATGTCTGCTTTAGTTTGGCATCGTTTTTTGAACATTCTTTTATTTTTCTAGGACGTTACAAGACTTAGAACTTTAGCAGCGATTTCTCAGATTTTTACAAGGACCAGTTCAGTTCTGAAGTGGCTTTGAGTGCCTTGTATATCAAAGTCCCCATAAATCTCCCCATTTTGAAAACTGCACCCCTCAAAGTATTCAAAACAGCATTCAGAAAGTGTATTAACCCTCTAGGCGTTTCACAGGAATTAAAGCAAAGTAGAGGTGAAAGTTACAAATGTCTTTTTTTTTTTTACAAAATTCATTTGTAATACATTTTTTTCTATACCGCAGAAGGTTTTACCCGAGAAATGTAACTTATTATTTATTGCCCAGATTCTGCAGTTTTTAGAAATACCCCACATGTGGCCCTAGTGCGGTCATTGACTGAAACACAGGCCTCAGAAGCAAAGGAGCACCTAGTGGATTTTGGGATTTTTTTTAAGCATATATTTTAGGTACCATGTCAGGTTTGAAGAGGTCTTGTGGGGCCAAAACAATAAAGACCCCCAAAAGTGACCTCATTTTGGAAGCTACACCCCTCAGGGAATTTATCTAGGGGTATAGTTAGAATTTTGAACCCACAGTTTTTTTTGCTAAATTTATTTGAATTAGTTTGTGAAGATGAAAATCTACTTTTTTTCTGAAAAAACGTAGAAATGTTTAATTTTTTCAAGGAATAAAAGAGAAAAAACACCCCAACATATGTAAAGCAATTTCTCCTGATTATAACAATACCCCATATGTGGTAATAAACTGCTGTTTGGACCCACAGCAGGACTCAGAAGGGAAGGAGCATTTTTTTCAATTTCACAAAGGATAAAGGGGGAAAAAGCTGGCCAACATTTGTAAAGCAATTTCTCCCAAGTACGGCAATATCCCACGTGTGGGCATAAATGGTTTTTCATTAGAAAGTAATTAACCCTTTCTGGACTGATCCATTTTTTTTCTTTTTTAGTTTTTTCCTCCTCGTGTTCCAAGAGTCACAACTTTTTTATTTTTCAGTCAATAGAGCGGTGTGAGGGCTTATTTATTGAGGGACGAGCGTTCGTTTTTATTGGTACCATTTTTTGGTACATACAACTTTTTGAACACTTTTTATTACATTTTTAGGTAGAGCCAAGGTGACCAAAAAAACTGCGATTTTGCCATTTTAAATGCTTTATATTTCACGTGAGACGCACCATACATCACCCCCCACACTAAGACATGCTATGTTGTGGTGCGCGAAGGGGTTAATGCGCAGCGCATGGTGCGGAGTGAAAATTAAAATTTTCCACTCATATGCCATTTTAGTGCACTATATGTTATGCCCTGTTTGTGCCACTGAAGACAAATACCTCATAAAATATTAACCGGGTTCTCCCTGGTATGGCGATACCATATCTATGGACGTAAACTGGTGTTTAGGCACGCTGCAGGGCTCAGAAGGGAGGGACGCCGTTTGGCTTTTGGGGCGCAGATGTAGCTTGGTAGTTGTTCTGTTTTGGGGTTTTACTGGTGTTTCAGTTTATAATGTGGGGGCATATGTTATCTGTGCGGGGTACATCAGGGTACATGTTATCTGTGCGGAATACATCAGGGTACATGTTATCTGTGCGGGGTACATCAGGGTATAATAAGAGGGTATAATAATGTAGTAAATAAATAATAATCCGCAGATGTGTGGCCGGTGTCGCACTGACAAATGGCGCCCGATCTTATCTGCTTTTGGACACTCTGCACATTTTGCATCGCCATATTCTGGGAGCCAGAACGGTTTTATTTTTTCTCCACCGGAGCGGTGTGAGGGTTTATTCTTTGCGGGACAATCTGTAGTTTTCATTGGTACCATTTTGGGGTACGAGAAATTTTTTTGATCACGTTTTATTCCATTTTTTGGCAAGCAAGGTGACCAAAAACCATCAATTCTGACAATGTTTTTTTTATTCGTTTTTTTATGGCCGTCACCCTGGGCTATAAATGACCATTATACTTTATTCTGCGGGTCGATACGATTACAGCGATACAAGATGTATATATTTTTTTTATGTTTTGCAGCGTTTGCGCAATAAAATCACTTATTTATAAAATAAATTATTTTTTGTGTCACCATATTCTGAGAGCCATAACGTTTTTATTTTTCAGTCAAAAAAGCGGTGTAAGGGCTTGTTTTTTGCGGGACGGAATGTAGTTTGTATTGGTACCATTTTGGCGTACATGAGACTTATTCATCACTTTTTATTGTATATTTTGGGAGGGGTGGTAACCAAAAAATTGTGATTCGGGCACTGTTTTTCGTTTATTTTTTTCGCGGTGTTCACCGTGCGGGAAAATTAATATTATAGTTTTATAGTTGGGGTCGTTACGAACGCGGTGATACCAAATATGTGTACTTTTTTTAACGTGTTCATTTTTTTTCCTATAATAAAAGACTTATTATAGGAATAAAAGCATTCTTTGCTTGTGTCACTTCTAACTTTTATTTTTACACTTTTTAAAAACATTTTTATTTATTTGTTAACTTTTTTTTTACTTGTCCCACTAGGGGACACTTAGACTTGCAGCTCTGATCGCTGCTAGAACACATTACACTACACACGTAGTGTAATGTACTCCAACTGTCATTGTGACGTGACTGTCACACTGACAGGAAGCAGAGGAGGAATGGCCGGAGGCTGATCCTCCGAGGCTTCCGTACATGGCAACCTGGAGGTCATTGTCTGGCCCCTGGTTGCCATGATAAGGATCGCCAGCCCCCACAAATACATGTGGGGGGCTGCCGATCCGCTGTAAACCTCTTCGATGTGGTGATCGCAATCGACCACCGCATTGAAGGCGTTAATTGCCGATTTCAGCGGCGACAGGCCGCTGATCGGCAACGGGGAGAGCAGGGCTGACACCCTGCACAGTTAACCGCCGCTGCGGTGTAGCGCCACGCGACGTTTAACTGTTAAAGCGCGGACGTAACTGCACGCCCAGGTGCGCGAAGTTACTGCTCACCTGGACGTGCATTTACGCCAAGGTGCGGGAAGGGGTTAAAGAGATCTATAAAGAGTTTATTTTTTTCCATATTACTATGGCTTCTTAGTAATGTCTTGTGCAGGGCCTATTTATCAGACCTGTGCTCAAACCCATAGTGCCCCCTTATCTATATCTATACATTGCTTGTCCTTTTTGTAGTAATTCCCACAATTTATAAGAAAGAAGTAAGAGTAAATAATATGTTCCGGTAACTCCGAACAAAGCGGCAAAATAAAGGAAGGAAGAAAAAACCTAGTCTTCTACTGCCCTTTTGAGGAACATTTCAGTATCCAGAGACTGCGACGGACATCCTTGTCCACATTTATTAAATGCATTTTTCTTCTAGTAGACTAGACATGCCGGAGAGTAGCTGAACGGGATATAGAACTCTATAACGTGCCTTGTTTCTGTGCATCCATCAATACTGTTATGTGCAGTCTGAATGGACTTGCTCATTATGTCTATGCAGGTAAGACTGCTGAACGGGATGCAGACAACAGGCTTGAGCCTCAGTCTGTAGAGAGTGATGGAAGTCTTAAAGACACCCCACCTGAGAAGAAGACGAGGGTGCAGAAAAATCAACCGATTTACAAAGAATCTGAAATGGAAGATGATGAAAATGATGGTAAACATGCATTGCAGTTACCAATACACGTTAGTTTGTTTTAATGATGGATGGTTGGGTTGGGTTGGGTTTGGTTGGTAGGTTGGGTTTCTTGTAGGCTTCACCTATTTTCATTTGAAATAAGATGCACTCAGATATGTTAATGGGGTATTGTGTTAAACGGACTAAAGTCCTTCATCTTTATTGCAGAAGCTTTTCCTTATGTGAGCACAGCTGTTAGACTAGATTAAATAGAAGAATAAAAATAAGCAGAGTATTTTGGCATTTAAATATCCAACTAATTGCAATTTGATAAATGTATGTGTTGTCGATGCTGGTCCTCTGCTAGGACCCCCACTTGAATAGGGCCCTACTGTAGTACCAGATGTGGCCCATGGATGAGAGCTGTGCTATGTCTGGTTAAGGTATGTAGATACAGTGCGTATACACAAACGTTTAAGACCTAGAACACGCAGGGAAATTTGGCCAAATATTTTCACTAAATGGTACTTTAATTTGGTGTGAATATTCGGCCAAATTGTCCGCTGTGGAAAACGGCAGCCAGAAAAAAATGCCCTATACGCACCTCTTTTTATAGCAATGCGTCCCTGCTCTTCCAGGTGCTCTGTGTCCAGGCAGTCTCCTGTGATGACGTTTCATCAAGTGGATCACCGGCTGCAGTGGTCATGTGATGAAACGCCATCATGGGAGACCGCCTGGGCACAGAGCAGCTGGAAGAGCAGGGACGTGTTGCTATGGTAACGGCAGGAGAGGTCAGTATAGGCTTTATTCTTTCAAAAACAAACTTCGTTGCGAATATGCAGCGTATTCTCAGCAAATTCCACAACGGCGTATGTTGAACTCCATGGGGAAATTCTGCCGCAAATCCGCAGCATAAATTAACATGTCCCGCAGGTCAATTTATGCATGTATTCTGTAAATAATTTTGACGCGTAGACAGCTGGATGCTAGAAACCGCATTCAGCACCCCAAACTTTGATGGTTGGTGCTCTTAGCCCCCACCAGTTTAACCCTTTTATGACCTGCATTAAGTCAGTTTAGAGACACCTAGTTTAAAGGGGTTGTACAGGATTAGAAAAACATGCCTGCTTTCTTAATAGAACAGTGTCACACCTGTCCACAGGTTGTGTGTGGTATTACAGCTCAACCTCATTAATTTAAATGGAGCTGAACTGCAATAACAAACGCAACCAATGTTTTTCTCATTTTCAACAATACCATTAACGAATTTTCATAACCAAGAATTTGGGTACTGTGCTGGTGACCTTAAAATGTAAAAATAATTCTTATTTACAAGATAGATGTACGCCACAGCCTTTGTGAGTGGAGATAAACTAATGTACAATATTTTTGTTTCAGACGGTGATATAACAGAAAATGCTGCACGTGTGTCTTGTAACGCTGGGGAGGCTGATCTCTCATGTCAGTCAGTTGCTCTACCATGTGAAGAGGAAACCTCATTAGTGCTCTTTACTGAAGAGAGTGACTACCAATCGGGCATTGATGATCTTTCTAGGTATATAAAATATTTACAGCTATTTGCATTCAAAATGTATAAAAAAAAATTCTGCCCAAAATTGGTTGTGTGACATCTTTAAAGGGAATGTGTTGCCAGAAAAACATGTTTTTTTTTAAAAAATTAAACATTTAGTGTGTGGGTGATTAAACATTGTTCAAATTTTTTTTTTTTTTTTGCACGAGTCCAGGTTATATTATAAATTATTTCTAATTTATAATACTACCCATTTTTGGTCACTAGATGGAGCTGTTCCCAATGTTGCAGCATTGCAACATTGGGTTAAAAGCCCTCGCTCTAGTGAGCTCTCAGCATCCCCCCCTCCTTTATCCTGGCTAGTGCCGGGATAAACGAGGGGTTTGAACGGTGTAACCTCCTACACTGTGTGTCGCCATTTTTTGAGCTAACCCACAGTGTAGTAGGTTTACATACAGTAGTAAACACACACAAACACGAACATACATTGAAATCTCTTACCTGCTCCTGCCGCCGCGGCTCCCTCCGGCCCGTCCGCTCCGTTTGCTGCCGCTGGTGCAAGTGCAGAAATCCGGAAGCCGCGACCGGAAGTAGTAATATTACTGTCCGGCCGCGACTTCCGGTCCACAGGAAAATGGCGCCGGACGGCGCCAATTTCGAATAGGACTGTGTGGGAGCGGCGCATGCGCAGTTCCCACACAGACGCCGTACACTGCAGTCAATGGGACGGGAGCCGTTCGCAGTCCCTATGGGACTGTGGCTGCCGTATTCCATGTCTGTATGTGTCGTTAATCGACACACACAGAAATGGAACAAAAAATGGCAGCCCCCATAGGGAAGAAAAAGTGTAAAAATAAGAAAAAGTAAAACACAAACACACAAATGAATATAAACGTTTTTAATAAAGCACTAACATCTTTAACATATAAAAAAATAATTTGTGATGACGCTGTTCCTTTAAGGGTGCAGTCACGAGCGGCAGATTTTATTGCAGAAAATTCTATGACTGAAAATCGGTTCAATCCATCTGAATGGAACTTGCAGAAACAACCACATTCAGTTAAAAAACTTTTAGTCCCAGAAATTTCTGTAACGAAATCTGTCGCGTGTAAATCCACGATTTAGGCTCTGTTCTGGTTGTATTAATACAGCCGGCACCGATTAGAAAGCTATAAAGGGGTTATCCGGGGACCAAAAATTGCATTCCGTTAATATTTGTATGTAAAAAGAAGTCCCTTACTAATGCACTTTTAATTTAAAATTCGGTAAGCAATCATGCAGTTCAAACCTGGAGAATTGTTCCCGGAAGTCCTGGAGCTTTTCTAATATTGGTGACACGAAGACATGGCCCCACGTGCCTCAGGGCTTGCATCCTCTGCTATTCGTGTCAACGTGTTATCACGCGCATGACCGCAAAGGGCTGTCACTTTGCCTATTGCTGGGGTCACCAAGCAGAGCATCAGCTAGCGTTTTGCTTGGGACTCCAGCAGAGCTCCCGACATCACTATCCATATTTGGTCAGTGACTTCAGGGGTTTCCGATCGCTGGAGTTCCAGAGCAGAGCATCAGCTGATGCTCTGCCCGGGGACTCTAGCACTGCTTGCAGAAATACCCAGCTCTCTAATAGTTACTTAAAGGCTATGTAAACCTTTTGAGAGGTTTTTTTAAAATAAATCAGTCAGTGTGATTAGTGTTACTTCTTAATTAGTTTTTAGTAAGAAAATAATTTTACTTTTGGAGATACGTCTGTTCTGTATTCTCTATATAGAACAGCTGTATCATTCGCTATGACCTGAATCCATCAGTCCCATGACACGCAGGATCCACCTGTAATCTATCACATTTAAGTTCATGACTAAGTGAAAAGCAAATGATACAGCTGTTCTGTATAGAGAATACAGTACAGCTGTATCTCCAAAAGTAAAATTAATTTAGTCTAAAAGCTAATTAAGAAATTACACTAATCACACTGACCTATTTATAAAAAAACAAAACAAAAGCCTCTCAAGGGTGTACATAGCCTTTAAGTGAATAAATGGATACTTTATTCACCAATCTGTGCAATGTTTCAGCCCTACTCTGAGGCATTTCTCAAGCAGTACATAGGTGTACAGGGTAAGTGTACACACAGTATCTAGTGCTCGTTATCTCTATTACATACAATTAGGAAAAATGTCCAAAAATAAGCTATAAAATTCAGAATCGGGACAGAATATACAATTATTTTAGATTTTTACAAAATTGTAATAAATTGCAATAAAAAATGTAGCTATTAATAATTTGCTGATTGGTATCAAAACACTCCTGCCACCTTTTCGAAGAGTACAAGCGCTATACATGGAGCATTTATTCTGCTGACAGCGCCTGAAGGGAGGGGGAGGGATTATGATTTTCCAGCGGCCTCCCTTGCTCTATTGGCCAGTTGCTAGAGCACCTTCATTAGAATAATTGAGAATTGCTTCAAGTTGGAGCTTTACTTTAACATAGGGGATATTGGTGAGTTTGACTAGAAAAGCATGAACTATGTTTCATAGCCTTTTACGAAGAATTGCTCTATTACTTTTTAGCATGCATGTCAGTCTAAGTGAGGGGAACGAAGCGGTTTCAGATGTGTCTCTGGTTGCCCCGAACTTCATGCTTGGTGAAACTGAACCCATGGACGTCGCCCAAGAAGAAACAAGCTCTTCTGCTTGTGATAAGGTATTCATTCATTCAATATTTCTTACTAAGTAATTACTGTTCAAGAACCAAATCTACTACGAGTGGATTAGAAAGAACTTGTCTCGATTTTTATTTTTTCTGGACCGGCGTGCGTAATGTGCCTGACCATAGAAGTCTAGTGAAAGTCAGTGTCTCATTATAATTATTGGGTAGTCTTCAGACTCCCTAATAAACAGTGACTGCATACACTAATCTTGCTAACCTGCACCCAAGTGAATTTAGAAGGCTTCCTGTCAACAAGCACCACCAGCTGTGGTGGCTAAGCTGGTCCTACACCTACTTGTTTGTGTGCAGACTAGCCTGGTCAACTTCTATGTCATAGCCATCAAATAGAGAGCAGGAATAACCACAAAAACACTATGTATACAAAATTATCTTTTAGTACATAATATATGAATCAAATATAATATAAACTATGGGAGAAAAAGGGTATGTTCACACGGCGGGGGTCCGTAACGGCTGAAATTACGGGGATGTTTCAGCCTGAAAACATCCCCGTAATTTCAGCCGCACCGGCATGTGCAGGCGCTTGAACGCCGCGTCAATTACGGCCGTAATTAGCGCTGCTATTCATTGGAGTCAATGAATAGCGGCTCCAATTACGGCCAAAGAAGTGACAGGTCACTTCTTCTACGCGGGCGTCCATTTACGCGCCGTCATTTGACAGCGGCGCGTAAATATACGCCTCGTGTGAACAGACAAACGTCTGCCCATTGCTTTCAATGGGCAGATGTTTGTCAGCGCTATTGAGGCGCTATTTTCGGGCGTAATTCGGGGCAAAAACGCCCGATTTACGTCCGTAAATAGGCCGTGTGAACATACCCAAAGACTACTGATGGGGCCACAGGGATGGACAAAGGGCCCAACCAACAGACAGGGAACCAATCAGAATAATGTATAAATGTGAATCAGATAAGAACCCAGAAAATACCAGTTATAACACGTCGGTGGCTCATACCTAATAAAATATATTAAATACGTAACCGAATTTGAATATAAATAGTAATGATGTACAAAAAAGTCCACTTGAATCAAGATCAGCCACGGTATCTGGCAATCCGAATTAAACCGTAACAAATAGTTGATATGTATAACACACTATAGCAGTGAATCCATAAGGTGGGTAGGTATGTAAACAAAAAGCAGCAAGGTTAAAGGACTTTACACTAGGAACAGTTAGGTGCAGAATTATTTGGACAGTGACACAATCTTCATGATTTGGGCTCTGCTGCCACCACATTGAATTTTAAATGAAACAACTGAGATGCAATTGAAGTGTAGACTTTCAGGTTTAATTCAAGGGGTTGAACAAAAATATCCTGTGAAACGTTTAGGAATTGCAGCCATTTTTCTACACAGCCTCCTCATATCAGGGGCTCAAAAGTAATTGGACAAATTAACATTACCAGAAATAAAATGGTTTTTTAAAAATACTTTGTAGAGAATTCTTGGCAGGCGATGACTGCCTGAAGTCTGGATCCCATGGACATCACCAAACGCTGCGTTTCCCCCTTTGTGATGCTTTGCCCGGCCTTTACTGCCACCGTCTTCAGTTGTTGCTTGTTTGTGGGTCTTTCTGCCTTAAGTTTTGTCTTAAGCAAGTGAAATGCAGCTCAATCGGGTTGAGAACCGGTGATTGACTTGGCCATTGTAGAATATTCCACTTCTTTACCTTCAAAAACTCCTGGGTTGCTTTCGCAGTATGTTTTGGTTCATTGCCCATCTGACTGTGAAGCGACGTCCAATCATCCTTGCTGCATTTGAATCTGAGAAATTATATCCCTGAACACTTCAGAAATCATCCGGCTGCTTCTGTCTTCAGTCACATCATCAATAAACACCAGTGACCCAGTGCCTATGGCAGCCATGCATGCCCATGCCATCACACTGCCTCCACCATGTTTTACAGAGGATGTGATGTGCCTTGGATCATGAGCCGTTCCAAGCCTTCTCCATACTTTCTTCCTCCCATCATTCTGATACAGGTTGATCTTAGTTTCATCTGTCCAAAGAATGCAGTTCCAGAACTTGGCTGGCTTCTTTAGATGTTGTTTGGCAAAGTCTAATCTGGCCTTTCTATTTTTGAGGCTGATTAATGGTTTACACCTTGTGGTGAACCCTCTGTATTTGCTCTCATGAAGTCTTCTCCTTATGGTAGACTTAGATACTGAAACACCTACTTCCGGGAGAGCGTTCTTTACTTGGATAGATGTTGTGGAGGGGTTTATCTTCACCATGGAAAGGATTCTGATATCATCCACCACTGTTGTCTTCCGTGGACGTCCAGGCCTTTTGCAGTCAACGAGATCGCCAGTGCGCTCTTCTCTCTGATGGATGATTTCATTTTCTTCAGCCTAACGATAGTCTGTGTAATGTCCGTGGCTGCGGGCTGTCAGCTCCAGCCTCCCGCTGACAGCCGCAGCCACGAGTCGTCAAGCGCTGGCCCCAGCCTGCTCCTCAGGAGACACCAGCGCTTGCATCCACTCACCTCCGCCGGAGCCTGCAGGGTGCGCGCGCACGCTCGCTCCCGCTCTTAAAGGGGCAGCGCGCGCACCGGACATCGTGAACAACCTTTGACCCGTGAGTCCAGCCCCCTAGTTCGATGCCTGAGCGTTGTTAGTTTTCCCAGTCTGTCTTGCAAATGGTCCCTTAGTGTTTCCCGTTCCTGTTGTTACTCGTACCTTGTTCCTGTTTCCCGTGCTTTGCCCTAGTATCTAGTCGTGCCACGTCCTGTGTCATCTGCCACGTCCAGAGGAATCTGCCACGTCCTGTCATCTGCCACGTCCGGAGGAATCCGCTACTTTCTGTGTCATCTGCCACGTCCTGTGTCATCTGCCACGTCCTGTGTCATCCGCCACGTCCGGAGGAATCCGCCACGTCCGGAGGAATCCGCCACGTCTGGCGCAACTTGCGGCTCCTGTGTCATCCGCCACGTTTGCCGCCATCTTCTGCACCCATCTCATCTGTGCCAGAGCTGCGGCCACCATCTGGACTATTAAGGTACCCTTGTGCGGGACATTGTATTTCTGGGGTCTCCTGTTGTTTGGCCAGCTGCCTCCCCGCTGCGGCGGTACGGCCTAGTGGGTCCACTAACCCGCTCCGTGACAGTACGCTCAGGCCATGGACCCCGCTGGTCAACCTGAGACGTTGACTACACAAGCCATGCTGGCTGAGATGGAGGATCTCCAGTCACGACAAGACCAGCTCCTCCTGTCGGTGAACGCCATAGCCCATCGGCTGCTTGCTCCGTCCACAGTCATCACCGCACCCGTTCCTGCGGTTCCGCCTGCTACACCTCCTGTCTGTACCGGTACCAACCCCCTGTGTTTCTTGCCGCTACCTCCACGCTATGACGGAGATCCGAGGTCCTGCAGGGGATTTTTGAATCAGTGCCTGATCCATTTCAGACTACATGCCAGGTCCTTCTGCTCGGATGACGTCCGGATCGCCTTTATCGCTGTCCTTACCGGCAAAGCCCTGGCATGGGCCAATCCTCTGTGGGAACATCAGGGACCTGAGACCCGGGACTTGCAGTGCTTCTTACGGACCTTCCGCTCGATCTTTGAGGAACCTGGGAGAGTTTCTTCGGCTGCTGCATCCTTGCTGACCCTACACCAGGGAGACCTCTCCGTGGGCGAGTATGCCATTCAGTTCCGTATCCTGGCTGCTGAATTGACCTGGAACAACGAGGCTTTGGTGGCTACATTCTTGCAGGGACCAAGGACGAGCTGGCTGCTCGCGATCTGCCTTCTACCCTGGACGATCTTATCCTACTCGCCTCCCGCGTCGACATGAGGATCCGGGAACGTTCCCAAGAGGTTCTCCGGGAGAGAGAACTTCCTAGGCTGGATTCTGCTGTCCCGCAATCCTCCTCAGTCATCCCACCAGAGTACCCGATGCAGCAGAGTAATTATGTTAAATTGTCTACCCAGGAGAAACAACACAGACGCACTTCTGGACTTTGTTTGTATTGCGGCCATGGAGGCCATATTGTGCGTCTGTTCCCCCAGAGGCCAGAGAGACCCCATTGCCTAGGATTGGTTGGAGAGAACACTAGGTGGAACAGAATCTAACAGAGGATTCGCTTCCAAACTGACTATTCCTGTGACCCTGGTATCCGGCGACAGGACGCATCAAGTCTCTGCCTATCTTGACTCTGGCTCTGCTGCAAATTTCATCCAGAAAGAGCTTGTGGATCATCTTCAGCTGCCCACAGTTCCCCTGGAGACATCTTTGGCTGTTGCCTCAGTTAATGGACTGCCTCTGCCTGATCCCATTATCTCTAAAACCAAGCCGTTGAAGCTCCAGGTTGGAGTACTTCACTCTGAATTTATTTCATTCCTTGTTTTGCCCAAGGCCATCAATCCTGTTCTGCTGGGCCTGCCTTGGCTTTGACTTCATGCCCCAGTCCTGGACTGGAATTCTGGAGAGGTTCTCCAATGGGGCTCCAAGTGCCATGGTCGTTGTCTGTTGCAGATCCATCCTGTCAAGCCTTCTCTGCCTCAGTCGCTGTCGGGACTGCCTCCCCATTTTGCTCAGTATTCAGATGTTTTCAGCAAAAAGGAGGCTGAGACGCTGCCTCCACATCGCACCTATGACTGCCCCATTGAACTGGTTCCTAATGCCTCTCTTCCCCGTGGACGGGTATATCCTCTCTCCTTGCCTGAGTCTCTATCCATGTCGGCCTATATAAAGGAGAATCTGGAGAGGGGTTTTATACGAAAATCTTCCTCCCCGGCCGGGGCTGGATTCTTCTTCGTTAAAATGAAGGATTGACTACAGGGGCCTCAACCTGATCACAGTCAAGAACAAATACCCGTTGCCACTCATCTCTGAGCTATTTGATCGCATACGAGGGGCCAAAAATTTTTATAAGCTAGACCTGCGTGGGGCTTACAATCTAGTCCGGATTTGCCGGGGTGACGAATGGAAGACGGCACTTAACACCCGGGACGGGCACTACGAATACCTGGTGATGCCCTTCGGACTGTGTAACGCTCCAGCAGTGTTTCAGGAGTTCGTTAACGATATCTTCCGAGATCTACTCTATGTCTGCGTTGTTTACCTCGATGATATTTTGATTTTCTCCCCAGATCAGACGACTCATCGGAGGCATTTTCATCAGGTTCTACTACGATTGAGGGAGAATCATTTATACACCAAGCTGGAGAAGTGCGTCTTTGAGAAGAGTTCTCTGCCCTTCCTGGGCTACATCATCTCGGGTCAAGGCCTCAAGATGGATCCTGAGAAAGTGAAGGCTGTCCTGGAGTGGCCACGTCCCCAAGGCTTAAGGGCCATACAGCGGTTCCTGGGATTCGCCAATTTCTACCGGCAGTTTATTCCTAACTTCTCTTCTCTGACGTCTCCCATCTCGACCTTTACCAAGAAGGGTGTGAACGCCAAAGTGTGGACTCCAGAGGTAGAGTCTGCATTTAATAGCCTGAAGAGTGCCTTCACTTCAGCCTCGATCCTCCATCATCCTGACGTATCTCGGCAGTTCTCACTGGAAGTGGACGCTTCCTCTGTCGGTGCAGGTGCACTTCTGTTCCAGAGGAGCTCCAAAGGAAAGGCTGTAGTATGTGGCTACTACTCTAGACCGGCCTACCTTCTGCTCCTCGTCTGGCAAGTCTCTTCATCCAGCACATCTTCCGCTTGCATGGCTTGCCTCTTCACATTGTGTCCGACCGGGGGGTTCAGTTTACCTCTAAGTTCTGGAGAGCCTTCTGTAAACTCCTGGATGTGAGATTGGACTTTTCCTCTGCCTATCACCCCCAGTCCAATGGGCAAGTTGAGAGGATCAACCAGATCATGGAAAATTATCTCCGCCATTTCATCTCTTCACAGCACGATAACTGGGTACAGCTTCTACCATGGGCCGAATTTTCTTACAACAACCACACAAGTGAGTCCACCACTTCCTCTCCGTTTCGCATCGTCTACAGTCAACATCCCAGAGTCCCTCTTCCTGTGTCGACTTCATCCCAGGTTCCCGCTGCTGACTCTGCATATGGGGACTTCCTGCAAATCTGGCAACAGACCCGGTCCTCTATTTTGCTGGCAGTAGATCGCATGAAGCGAAAGGCAGATACTAAGAGAAGAGAGCCGCCTCAGTATCTTCCGGGGACTAAAGTCTGGCTGTCCTCTCGGAACATTCTCTTGAAGATGCCCTCATACAAGTTTGCTCCCAGGTTCCTTGGACCATTCGAGGTCCTGCAGCAGATCAACCCTGTCGCCTACAAGCTTCGGCTGCCTCCTACCCTCAGGATTCCCAACTCCTTCCACTTCTCCCTCCTGAAGCCTGTGATCCTAAACCGCTATTCCAAGACTCCCAGCCCTGCGGTTGCTCCCAGCGGCTCCTCTGACATCTTTGAGGTAAAGTAGATCTTGGACACCAAGAGAGTGAAAGGAAAGACCTTGTATTTGGTGGATTGGAGGGGGTTTGGTCCCGAAGAGAGGTCCTGGGAGCCAGAGGAGAACCTCAATGCCCCTACTCTTCTAAAGAAGTTTCCCTCTCGTTCCGGTCCCAAGAAGAGGGGGCGTAAGAGGGGGGATACTGTAATGTCCGTGGCTGCGGGCTGTCAGCTCCAGCCTCCCGCTGACAGCCGCAGCCACTAGTCGGCAAGCGCTGGCCCCAGCCTCCTCCTCAGGAGACGCCAGCGCTTGCATCCCGCAGGGAGCGCGCGCACCGGACATCGTGAACAACCTTTGACCCGTGAGTACCCTGGGCTATAAGAGGGGTCCAGCCCCCTAGTTCGATGCCTGAGCGTTGTTAGTTTTCCCAGTCTGTCTTGCAAATGGTCCCTTAGTGTTTCCCGTTCCTGTTGTTACCCGTACCTTGTTCCTGTTTCCCGTGCTTTGCCCTAGTATCTAGTCGTGCCACGTCCTGTGTCATCTGCCACGTCCGGAGGAATCTGCCACGTCCTGTGTCATCTGCCACGTCCGGAGGAATCCGCTACTTTCTGTGTCATCTGCCACGTCCGGAGGAACGTCTGGCGCAACTTGCGGCTCCTGTTTCATCCGCCACGTTTGGCGCCATCTGCTGCACCCATCTCATCTGTGCCAGAGCTGCGGCCACCATCTGGACTATTCAGGTACCCTTGTGCGGGACATTGTATTTCTGGGGTCTCCTGTTGTTTGGCCAGCTGCCTCCCCGCTGCGGCGGTACGGTCTAGTGGGATCACTAACCCGCTCCGTTACAGTCTGTTTCACTTGCATTGAGCTCCTTTGACCTCATGTTGTGGGTTCACAGCAACAGCTTCCAAATGCAAATGCCACACCTGGAATCAACTCCAGGCCTTTTACCTGCTTAATTGATAGATTAACAAGGGAATAGCCCATGCATACCCTTAAATAGCTTTTGAGATAATTGTCCAATTACCTTTGGTCCCTTGAAAAAGAGGCAGCTACATATTAACCCCTTCCCGCTCCTTGACGTACTATTACGTCATGGCAGCTGTATCGTTCGCGCTCCATGCCGTAATAGTACGTCTCGGGAGTAACGGCCGTTTCGGCCGTCCTCCCGACACATACAGGAGCTGTGACGCTGCTGTCTTGTTCAGCAGCTGTCACAGCTCCTACAGCGGGGACCGATCGCTGTGTCCCCGCTGATTAACCCCTTAAAAGCCGCGTTCTATAGAGATCGCGGCTTTTTAGGGGTTAAGCTGCCATCGCCGGCCTGCTACGCGATAGCGGCCGGCGATGGTGACTATGGCAACCGGACACCAAACAATGGCGTCCGGCTATGCCATAGACGGAAGCCTAGTGGGTCCTGACAACGTCAGGACCCACTATGCTTGCTGTCAGTGAGTAGCTGACAGTTCTAATACACTGCACTACGCATGTAGTGCAGTGTATTAGAATAGCGATCAGGGCCTCCTGCCCTCATGTCCCCTAGTGGGACAAAGTAATAAAGTAAAAAAAAAGTTAAAAAAAGATGTGTAAAAATAAGAAAATAAAAGTTTTAAAAGTAATAAAAGTAAAAGTCCCACTTTTTCCCTTATCAGGCCTTTATTATTAATAAAAATATATAAACAAACAAATAAACTATACATAATTGGTATCGCCGCGTCCGTAACGGCCTGAACTACAAAATTATTTTGTTATTTATCCCGCACGTTGAACGCCGTAAAAAAAAATATTAATAAACCGTACCACAATCACAATTGTTTGGTCACTTCACCTCCCAAAAAATGGAATAAAAAGAGATCAAAAAGTCGCATGTACCTAAAAATGGTACTGATGGAAACTACAGTTCGTTACGCAAAAAATAAGTCCTCGCACGGCTTTATTGATTGAAAAATAAAAACGTTATGGCTCTTAGAATAAGGTAACACAAAAAGTGAATGATTGTTTACAAAACGTATTTTATTGTGCAAACGCCATAAGACATAAAAAAAAACTATAAACATCTGGTATCGCCGTGATCGTATCGCCCCGCAGAATAAAGTTAATATATCATTTATAGCGCACGGTGAACGCTGTAAAAAAAAAAGTATACAAAAACAATAGTAGAATTGCTGTTTATTAGTCACCACGCCACCTAAAAATGGAATAAAAACTGATCAAAAAGCCGCATGCACCCCATGAAAACTACAATGGATTCCTCAAGGGGTCTAGTTTCCAAATTGGGGTCACTTTTGGGGGGTTTCCAATGTTTTGGCACCACAAGACTTCTTCAAACCGGACATGGTGCCTAATAAAAAAGAGGGCTCAAAATCCGCTAGGTGCTCCTTTGCTTCGGAGGCCGGTGCTTCAGTCCGTTACCGCCCGAGGGCCACATGTGGGATATTTCTCTAAACTGCAGAATCTGGGCAATAAGTATTGAGTTGCGTTTCTCTGATAAATCCTTTTGTGTTATAAAAAAAATGGTATAAAAAGAGTAAATGTCACCTCTACTTTGCTCTAAATTCCTGTGAAACACCTAAAGGGTTCATAAACTTTCTAAATGCTGTTGTGAATACTTTGAGGGGTCTAGTTTCTAAAATGGGGTGTTTGATAGGGGTTTCTAATATATGGGCCCCTCAAAGCAACTTCAGAAATGAACTGGAACCTAAAAAAATAAATAAATGAGGCAATACTTCGCTTCTTACATTATACTGATAATGAGCCGTGCCCACTCCGAGATGACCCCAGTTTTGACCGTTTGTATAAACGGAGACCCCTATTAGACCGTTCCAGTGCCCGGTTTTCCCAAGCATACACCCCCGAGAAGTGTATTTCTATTGATGAGTCCCTGGTACATTTTAAAGGGAGGGTTCAATTCCGCCAGTACCTGCCAGGTAAGAGGGCAAGGTATGGCGTGAAGATGTATAAGCTGCGAGAGTGCATCAGGGTATACCTACAGGTTTAGGATATATGAAGGAAAGGCCACCCCCAAACCAGACTGCATCCTGGACTACAATAGGTACATGGGAGGGATGGACTTGTCAAATCAAGTCCTGAAGCCCTACAGCGCCATGCGGTGTGGTATAAGAAGCTGGCCGGGCACATCATACAGATGGCTTTGTACAATGCGTATGTGCTACGTCGATGTGCAGGCCAGAGGGGAACTTTCCTGGAATTTCAAGATCTAATCTTTAGGGACCAGGAAGGGGGGGCGCATCGTACCAGGGCAACACTTTCCAGGAGAAGGTCCCCAAACCGGTGGAAAGGGAAAGAGTCAAAAGAGGTGCAGAGTCTGCTATAAGAGGGGGATAAGGAAGAACACAATATACCAATGTGACACGTGTCCCGAAAAACCAGGGCTCTGTATAAAAGATTGTTTTAAAATGTATCATACATCCCTTGATTTTCAATTTACCCTGATGCACTCCGCACAGCTTACCCCCCTCATCTTTCCCTTCTGAGCCCTGCCGTATGCCCAGGCAGCTGATAACAGCCACATGTAGGGTATTGTCGTACCCAGGAGAACCCACATTACAATTTAAGGGGTGTATATCTCCGGTGGCGCATGCTGGGCACACTATATTGGACACTGAAATGGCATATACATATATAAAATTGCAAATCTCACACTGCACCATCTGCTGCGCATTATCTTTTACACAGTACCTGTGGGGTCAAAATGCTCACTACACCTCTAGATGAATGTCTTAAGGGGTGTAGTTTTTAAAATGGGGTCACTTCTCGGGGGTTTCAACTGTACTGGTACCTCAGGGGCTTCTGCACACATGACTTAGCACCAGAAAAGCTCCAGTAGGCCAAATGGTGGTCCTTTCCTTCTGAGCCCTCCCATGGGCCCAAAGGGCAGTTTATCACCACAAATGGGGTATTGCCGCACTAAGGACAAATTGGGCAACAAAATGGGGTATGTTGTTCCTTGTGAAAATAAGAAATTTTGATCACAAATGACATCTTATTGGAAAAAATATCATTTTTTTCATTTCACAGCCCAATTCAAATAGGTGCTGTGAAAAAAATGTGCGGTCAAAATGATAACAAAAACCATAAATAAATTCCTTGAGGGGTGTAGTTTCCAAAATGGGGTCACTTCTGGTGGGTTTCCATTGCTTTGATACCTCTGGGGCTCTGCAAATGCAACATGGCACCCGAAAACCAATCCAGCAAAATCTGGACTCCAACAAACACATAGCGCTCCTTTCCGTCTGAGCCCTCCCATGGGCCCAAACGGCAGTTTATCACCACAAATGGGGTATTGCCGCACTAAGGACAAATTGGGCAACAAAATGGGGTATGTTGTTCCCTGTGAAAATAAGAAATTTTGATCAAAAATGACATCTTATTGGAAAAAATATAATTTTTTTCATTTCACAGCCCAATTCAAATAGGTGCTGTGAAAAACCTGTGCGGTCAAAATGATAACAAAAACCATAAATGAATTCCTTGAGGGGTGTAGTTTCCAAAATGGGGTCACTTCTGGTGGGTTTCCATTGCTTTGATACCTCTGGGGCTCTGCAAATGCGACATGGCACCCGAAAACCAATCCAGCAAAATCTGGACTCCAACAAACACATAGCGCTCCTTTCCTTCTGAGCCCTCCCATGGGCCCAAACGGCAGTTTATCACCACAAATGGGGTATTGCCGCACTAAGGACAAATTGGGCAACAAAATGGGGTATGTTGTTCCCTGTGAAAATAAGAAAATTTGATCAAAAATGACATCTTATTGGAAAAAATATCATTTTTTTCATTTCACAGCCCAATTCAAATAGGTGCTGTGAAAAAACTGTGCGGTCAAAATGATAACAAAAACCATAAATGAATTCCTTGAGGGGTGTAATTTCCAAAATGGGGTCACTTCTGGTGGGTTTCCATTGTTTTGATACCTCAACGCCTCTTCAAACCTGGCATGCTGCCTAAAATATATTCTAATAAAAAAGAGGCCTCAAAATGCACTAGGTGCTTCTTTGCTTCTAGGGCTTGTGTTTTAGTCCACGAGCGCAGTAGGGCCACATGTGGGACATTTCTAAAAACTGCAGAATCTGGACAATACATATTTAGTAGTGTTTCTCTGGTAAAACCTTCTCTGTTACTAAAAAAAAATTTAATAAAATTGAAATTCAGCAGAAAAAATGAAATTTGCAAATTTAATTTCCACTTTGCTTTAATTCCTGTGAAATGCCTGAAGGGTTAAAAAACTTTCTATATGCTGTTTTGAATACTTTGAGGGGTCTAGTTTTTAAAATGGGGTGTTTTATGGGGGTTTCTAACACATAGTCCCCTCAAATCCACTTCAGAACTGAACTGGCACCTTCAAAAAAAGGCTTTTGAAATTTTCTTAAGAATATGAGAAATTGCTGTTTATGTTCTAAACCTTGTAACGTCCAAGAAAAATAAAAGAATGTTCAAAAAACGATGCCAATCAAAAGTAGACATATGGGAAATGTGAACTAGTAACTATTTTGGGTGGTCTAACCGTCTGTTTTTCAAGCAGATGCATTTAAATTCTGAAAAATGCTATTTTTTGTAAATTTTCTCAAAATTTTGCAATTTTTCACAAATAAAGACTGAATATATCGACCAAATTTTACCACGAACATGAAGCCCAAAGTGTCACGAGAAAACAATCTCAGAATCGCTTGGATAGGTTTAAGCATTCCGACGTTATTACCACATAAAGTGAAATATGTCAGATTTGAAAAATGGGCTCTGAGCCTTAAGGCCCAAACTAGGCTGCGTCCTTAAGGGGTTAAAGAGCTGTAATTCCTAAACCCTTCCTCAAATTAGGATGTGAATACCCTCAAATTAAAGCGGAGAGCCTGCACTTTGAGCCCATATTGATTATATAAAAAGAAACAATTGTGCCTGAGGCACACTGAAAGCCAATTTCCCAAATGCTGGTTTGTGTAGTTAAAAAATAACTTTTATTTATTTTTGCCGCTAAGAATGTCCATGTGGACATAAACAATGAACACGAACAGTTAAAAGTTGTAGCCAGAGTTGCTTTAAAACACGCTATGATTGAACTCTATCTGCATATGGTGCCAGACAGAGCACGGAGTACCAGAATTTATCAAGTGACAAGTCAGCAGCTGCAGACTACCGGGGTAACCTTGACAAAAAACTTTTGCAAGAAGAAGCCAAATGGATCCATAGGCTTGGATCCCTAAGCCCCAATGGACTAAATGAGGGCTTCACTTTTGTAGCCTTTCTATAGTCCTTTCGCCTTATGTCGACTGACAACGTCAGATATACGACTATCACTATACAATATCAATTGCTATATAGCTTCTATGACTATTTACATCTCTATCCAAAACGATAAGATATCTCTGTACATCTAATTTATGTGTTGAATATGTCCTTTTGGACTACGCGTCTTCCCCCTTCTCTTTTCCCCAAGTGAACCAACATTCCGGACTTATGTAGGCACTGGATCTAATACAAGCACTGGACATAAAACTCGATACAATAATTCATAGTGTGGACAATATACATTCACATGGGAATACGTACCTTATTCCTATTTGATCTCTTGTTGTTGCATCTTCCAGGTGCCCATTCAGAGATCTATAGGCCCTAGCCGAGTCTAACTGTGAGAATTATGGACTGATCATTGTACATTCAGTCCCTCACTACAATTTTGTTTAAGTCCTTTTACGATCGTAATGCGCATGTCCGCTCTTAGTATTTTCATTGAAGTTTCCACGAGCCAAGACAACCCCATAAATGTCAAAACTGACTAAGTCTAACGTAGCGAGATATACGCATGCGCCGACAAGTGAATTAAATGAGTAATAAAACTGACTATGTCCAGCCGCGATGTTTATGCCCATGCGTATCGGGCGCATCACAATTGGTCGTACATTTTCTCTCACTTTGGCTATCTTACATGTCAATCATGCTGTATGGAAGCTTGTCTTTTGCATACCCTAGGCTGGTCCAGTCATGCGCACTGGTCACAACTATTTTAAACGTGAAAATCGGCTAAGACCAGCCAGATGCAACATGCGCATGCGCTGCTGATCGAAACAAAATCTCCTGACAAATCCGAAAAATGACTAAGTCCAACTTTGACTCCAGTGCCCATGCGCAACTAGCGAACTCCAATTGGCCATCACATACGGCCCCCACATTGGTTAACACTTATGCCAATCTGGGGATATGGAGGCTCGACCTCAAAATAGAGTTCCTATTGGTTCCGACACAGGTGAACCCTGTGCTTTGAAAATTGAAGTCTTTAAAGGAAGCAACAATATGTACGCGCGCTCACTAGCCCCGTTTTGATCCCCTGAAGACGCTGTGTTGACAGCGAAACATGTCGGGGGGGCTAAATCAATCATTTTAAACAGCCTGGCTTGACTGGCAATCCCAGCACGCATATTATTTTGAATCTAACTTCAAACTTGACATAGCTCGGTAGTCTGCAGCTGCTGACTTGTCACTTGATAAATTCTGGTACTCCGTGCTCTGTCTGGCACCATATGCAGATAGAGTTCAATCATAGCGTGTGCTAAAGCAACTCTGGCTACAACTTTTAACTGTTTGTGTTCATTGTTTATGTCCACATGGACATTCTTAGCGGCAAAAATAAATAAAAGTTATTTTTTAACTACACAAACCAGCATTTGGGAAATTGGCTTTCAGTGTGCCTCAGGCACAATTGTTTCTTTTTGTATTCACTATATGCCTACCACCTGCTGGGGTCTCTTTCAGTATCTATGCATATTGATTATATAACTGTATATTCAATATGTTTTGGTAAAGCGCTAAAATGCCAAAACTTGTCACTGTCCAAATAATTCTGGACCGAACTGTATATCTAGTCATAGTCATAGAAAAATGTAAAAAGCATAATGGCTATAGATACAGCAGCCTATACAAAATATGGGGAACAATAGAGGTCTGAGAAACAATAGCCAGAAGCTGAAGTTACAACAAGGGATTACCTTTTGATATACTGCGAGGTCCTGTCCAAAAGATACCTCGACGAGCGTTTTGTTGACCTGCAACTTTGTCACCTTCTACGTCATTGCTGACTAGCAGAAAGAATGATAATGCTTACTTTTTTGCAGAGTGATCTTTTTGATAAAGCGTTAGACGTGGGAAGTGGACAACCCGATGAAAAAGGTTCTGATTCCATGGATAAGTAAGTGAGAGCTCAAAATCAAATTTTAAGAAAACTCAAAAAAATTGGTGTTCTTAAATCTTTTATTTTCAGACAAAAGGCGTCTCAAGGCCACAGAGCACCACCTGCTCCAAACTTATCCAGGACTTCTGAAAAGATGTCCACTGAAGATCAAAGTGATATAGGACACCAGGCTGATCTTAGAAATGATACAGATGATGTTAGGAAGGTACATTACACTATTATTCGGCTGCTGCAGTATATTGTTTTACAGAATTTAGTTGTTGTTTTTTTTTTAGATACTGTAAGACTTTGTAAAAAGTCTTGCAATACTAATCTTCTGATACAATCTATTTTCATTTGCTTTTTTTAGAGTGTTGATAAGAAAATACTTCTGGAAGAATGCTTGACTGTGGACCAACCGAGGCAAACAGGCGAAATAGCAAAGTAAAGGCAAAAAAAATACACAAATTTATGTGTTTTTATGAAAAATTCAGAAAAGTACGTGTATGTGTCTGAATGCTTACCGGATGTTGCCAGCATAGCTCTGCTGAGAAGCTATTTTTCATGGTTACCCAGCTCTGTGCTGCACTTCCATTTCGATGCTGGCAAGACTTGCTGTGGGTGGAATTATCATGTAAAGGGCTACAGTTTCCATGATTCCTCTCACAGACATTGCCTCTATTTTCTGTTACCTACGATGGCCCTCTATTACAAGGTGTAAAGTAGTGCTGTAAGTACTCAGTCTTTACACAAGCAACACAGGCTCTGCTACTGACACTGCACGATCTGCTGCCCAGCCTGTGAAATACAACAGAGGAAGGGGGGGGGGGGGAAGCCGAGGAGATGAGTGATGTGTTCTGTGGCTTTTCATTCTGGGGAGAGAGAGAGAACCACTCGTTCAGAATACGAAACCTCGCACAAGCAGGAGATAAACACCAGGAGCGTTGTCATGGGACTGAATGTGAGACTGATTTGGAGACCTCTCCCCTACAGGCAGCACATTAATAAGTGATAGATCTTCCTACATGTAAACAATCTGCACATAATATTTAAAAACTGGATAACCCTTAAAACATTAAAAAGCCCTTTAAAGGGGATATCCGGGGACCAAAAATGTCAAAAAGTGCTTTGTATTCATATTTTTATGTAAAAAGAAGTCACTTACTAATTTACTTTCATTAAAAATTTGGTACTAAATGGTGCCGTGAATTGTTCCCGGAAGTCCTGTAGCTCGCGTCCCACGTGACTGAGGGTTTGCTTCCTGAGCTGTTTGTGTCGGCGTGTTATCAATGGCATGACCGCAATGGGCTGTCACGGTGCCTATTGCTGGAGTCCCCGAGCAAAGCATCAGATAGCGCTTTACTTGGTACTCCATCACTGCTCCCGACATTTGGTCAGTGACTTCAGGGGTTTCCTATAGCTGGAGTTCCCGTGCAGAGTATCAGCTGATGCTCTGCCTGGGGACTCCAGCATTGCTGCCAACGTCACTGTCCATATATGGACAGTGACATCGGCAGCAGTATGACGTCGGCTCGGGGACTTTAGCAATAGGACAGCCCCTTGCAGTCATGCCATTGATCACACGAGCAGCACAGGAAGCAAGTCCTCAGTTATGTGGGGCCGTGTCGGCAGGTCATCGATATTCGAAAAGCTAGAGGACTTCAGGGAATAATTCACCGGCTTTGAACGGCACCATTTGGTACAGATTTTTTTTTTTTTTTTTTAATGAAAGTATATTAGTAAGTGACTACCTTTTACATAAAAATATGAATGCAAAGCAATTTTAGAAATTTTTGGTCCCCGGATAACCCCTTTAAGTCTTAGGCTAAGAAATTCTACTTCCCTGAGCTATTCTATGTGGCTGACAACAGTTATTCAATAGTTTGTGTTACAATCTGAAAGAAAAAAATCGTACTATCGGTGTGCACTCACATGTGGCGTATTTATATTGTATTTGCACATTGTAAAAAATACACTGCAGAAAATTACTATGTATGCCTATGGGTAAAATATTCTGCAACGCAGGCAGATTTCTCTAGTTCTTGTGTTGCAGAATATTTTCCTCATACAATGCAAGTATGCCACATGTGAGCACAGTCCTTACTCAAGTGAGCGGAATAATTGTTTTTTAGTAACTGGAAACACTGTTTTTTATTTTTTATTTTTTACTTTTTATTTTTAATTATCCATACTGGCATTATATATCTGGTACTAAAACACGACTTTGTCTAATTTACTATTGATTTATTTGATAACAGTGCTGAGGATTTATCTACTCCACATAATGGACAAATGGAGTCCTCTGTAAAGCCTGTGTTGTTGCGGAAAGGAAGGTTGCAGAGGCCTAAGCCTAACTTGCCAGTAAGGACATCAACCAGAACGGAAAAACTTGATGAAACGAAAGCTACAGACGTCCACATGGAAGGAACTGTGAAATGCACTGATGTCTCTGATGTACTCACACAGAACCAGAAAGAAGACACTGGAAATGTAAGAAATCCTAATGAAAATAAGTTTATGGAACAAGGTGTTTATACTGAATTATCTTGCTGTAATAGCGGCATAATAGGCGTCATGCAGGGAAAATGTGAGATTACATGACACCCATTCGAATGAGGGGAAGTCCTTCTTTGCAGAGGTTCTTTTTTCTGGCTAATAGAAGTCCGGAGTGCGGGTCCCCCTCAATTATGTTCATATGCCCAGTTGGGTCATATGGACAGTGTTTGTTCTGATGGGACAACCCTTTTAACCCGTTTGTGACCGCCAATACGCCTTTTCACGGTGGCCACTAACGGGCTTTATTCTGATGCATACGCCTTTTCACGGCGCTGCATCAGAATAAATTATCGGCGCGGTGCGGAGGAAAAACTCCCTGCTCTCAGCTACCTCCGGTAGCTGAGGGCTTGGAGCAGCACTGCTCGAGCGGGTGAATCGTAATTCGCCCGTTTAACCCCTTAACTGGGGCGCTCAATAGAGAATGCCACTTTGAAGTGGCTTTGGAGGGAGGTAGCTACCTCTCCCAGCCCACCAGCACCCTGCATGCGATCGCAGGGTGTCGGTGCTCTCTATGGCAGCCGGTGGCCTAACATAGGCCCCCACGTCTGCCTGTAGTGGATGCCTGCTAGGCTATGCCAGAGGCAGGACCTAGCAGATGCCTGTCTGTTTTACACTGACAGGCAATAATGCAGAAGTATTGCAGTGTATTATGAAAGTGATCAAACGATCACAGAGTGAAGTCCCCTGGTGGGACTAATAAAGAGGTTTAATAAAGTTAGATAAATAAATAAAAACCCCAAAGATAGAAAAAAATGCCTAAGGTGGGAATAACCCTTTAAAGGTATTGTCTCACTATGACCAGCCCTGCTGAAGAGAAAGATTGCCTCCAGATATGGCCAGCAACACAAATGAAGTATTACATGCTGCCATTCAAATCAAAGGTTGGGTCCGCCAGTGTGCGATGTCATGTAAAACTGTACAATGAAGAAAACGGCACGTTTGGGTGAAATCATCATAATTTTATAAAGTGTTTTTTTTTTGTTTTTGTTTTTGTTTGTTTTTTTATATATTTTTTCCGTTCGCTTAAGAAAGAAGAAATTGAAGTTTCGTCAATCGATAAGGACATTCTTGACAATTCTTTCAATGTACAAGTTTTTTCTTCTGTTAAACTGGATTCCGAGTCTGGCCTGTCACAGAAAGAGGACACCAACACTGTACAGGAAGAGTGTCATAAGGGAGATATCAGGTAAGATTTGTAGAGTTATTGTTTTAATCGAACTTTAAAGCAAGTCTGACGTGTACAATGGCACTGGATATTGGCGTTGGGCCAGTGGATATTGACGTTAGGCCATTAGGCGGCTACATC
Source organism: Rhinoderma darwinii (assembly GCF_050947455.1). Lineage (NCBI taxonomy): Eukaryota > Metazoa > Chordata > Amphibia > Anura > Rhinodermatidae > Rhinoderma > Rhinoderma darwinii. The sequence continues at coordinate 551,765,527 of NC_134687.1, forward strand.
TTCCTGCTATATGTAATGTGTAGTTTCTGCGGTGTATGAGGAGTGTAGTTTATTATAGAGACAGTTTGTGTGTAATGTAAATGACGAGGGTTGTTTATATTCAATATTCTTCCCCACAGTAAAGCGAAATCTTCTCTACCTGTTCGAGGACGTTCGAGACCAAAGCCAAACCTAACTAGGGCTCAAGCCAAGAATAAGTCTTCAGATACAGAGCAAGAAAGTCAACATTCAAAGGTATGTGTATTCATTTAATTCTTATGTTAAATTCATTTTTTTTATCATTCCCAGTGAAAACGCGCCAAAAAACGTCTGAATATGCCTCCCATTGGTATCAATGGGAGGCGGAGGCGTTTTTTTCTCAGGAGCGGAAAAAGTCTCATGGGGAAAAAGAAGTGACATGCCCTATCTTTGGCCGTTTATGTCTCTGACCTCCCATTGACATCAATGGGAGGCAGAGAAAGCGTATTTCGCGGCGTTTTTTTGCCAGTGGCGCTTGATGGCTGCGGGTAAAAAACACGGCAAACGGCGTGCAGGCAGATCAAAATCAAGAATTTTCTGCCTGCAAAAAACTCTGTGAACATACTCAAATTGCAGTTGTATGCACTGTGAATGGTAGTTCTTCTGTGGTAATGAAAGCCATTTCTCGTCCGTGTCATAACTAAATTTCAATGTAGTCAATCTGAACTGCTGTGGAACTACTGTGCCAACTGCTTGAGGCCTAGACCGCTTATCAGTGAACCAATTCCAACAGTGCCCCATGCCCAGTTCTCGAAACTGAGTGGGCATGCTCTCTGTCTACGGTGGTATTAGATCTCTCCAAGTCTCATTATCGTTATGGTAGGGAAAATGTCACCACAAACCCAGGCTGTACCCTCACATTCTGAGCATTCTTCCTCCGTGGACCTGTTTTGCGGCAGACCACTAAAATGAGCAAGAACTGCCCAGTCTCGTCAACCTTCTGTATCACCAACCAAGAGGGCTGGGCTCTTATTTTTATTCTCAAAAGACTAGGATCGATCGGAGGGTAAGGTCTCTAACTCTGATTAACCGATTGACAAGGGGCAAACATCAAAACTCTCCTCCACAGTAGATCACCTTATTGCGACTGTCAAGGAGATGATCAATGTTCGAGATAAGTATTCTCACACCTCTTGGCAAGGTATTTTCTTTTGGAGACTGGGTTAAGCTCCAAAATTTCCCTCTCGCCCAGAATTTGAAGAGACCCTTTCAAAAGAATGAGCCTTTCCGGATGTGCTATTTAATAAACCAAAGCATTTGGATTTGTACCCTTTTCCTGATGACTCTAAAAGTGGATGTCTTCTGCAGTTGATCCTTCAGTCTCATCTGGCAAAACACACCAAAGCCCATGGCAGATACATCTTCCTTCCAGGATCACAGATACAGATGGAGTCCTTCGCAAAATCTTCTTTCAAGGCCGCTGGCTCAGCTCTGTGGGCAATGTTTGCCTCCTCTTAGGTGACCGGGGCTGCAACAGAATGGACAAAATTACTCCACCAGGTATCCTTTCTGGTGAATCTAACAAGCCTAGAAAGCCTTACAAATACTAAATGCAGGAAAGTACATCTGCGAGGCAAACTTATATGCGCATAGAATAATGGCCTGTTCTTCGACACTTTCTGTGGTCGTTCGCTGGACTCTGGCTGAAACGCTGTTCAGTGGACGCGGTCTCCAAAAGAAAATCCCTAACTTCTCACCCCTTGACAGGATCTCGTCTTTTTGGTGCCCGCCTAGATGAGATGATCTCTGAGGCCACAAGTGGTAAGAGCGCTTACCTGTCACAAAATAATTCTACCGGCCCAAACTAAAAAAATGGGACGCACTCCATTCCGCTCCTTTTGTTGATTCTTGAGCCCACAACATGCTTACCAGCAGCAGAACTCTCAAGACCAGAGAAATAAAATGTGATTCAGACCACGCCACCCCCAAAGTCCAGGACTGCATGAAGGACATTCACCACCCAGGTGTTAGGCGGCTGAATTTGTTTTGAGATGTCTGATTTTCTCCGGTCCAAGAGGCATGGGTGTGCAAGGTCATATCACAGGATACTAAATAGAGTTCGCCGCTTTAACACCGACTTGTTTTTTCCCCACAGTTCCACCAACTTCTCCTTCCAAGGGCTTTTTTCTGGCAGTACATTCCCTTCTCTCCCAGGGAGTGATTGTACCAGTTCCTCAACAGGAATGCTTCAGGGGTTTCTATTCAAACCTCTTTATGAACCTATAGAAAGCAAGGTACTGTTCGGCCAATGTTGGACCTTAAGCGCCTTCACAAGTATGTCAAACCTCATGGCTTCCAGAAGGAATCTGAGTTCAGTAATGGAATGATGGGAATTCCTATCTTCGGTGGACATCAAGGATGCGTACCTTATCCCAATTTGCGAGTTCCACCAGCATTATTTTCACTTTGCTATTTTAGAGCACCATTGCCAATTTGTGGAGCTCTTTTTGGATTGGCACAGACACCACAGGTGTTCACAAAGGTTCTCTTAGCGGTAATGTCCCTTCACTTCCAGGGATTTGTGGTCATACTCTGTCAAGATGTGGTCCAGGTAAAGGCTCAGTTCCTGTCGACCAACCTGGAGGGTCTTCAGATCGCTCTCAATCGTTGTCCTGCTTTGGCTGGATAATCAATCGCTCCAGATCATCTCTCTCCCCATCTCGTGCCTTGCTTTTCTTTGGCATGTGTTTAGACACAGCCCTGGCCAGCATTCTTCTTCCATGAGAGAAGCTCCTCTCCCTCCAACAAAAGATCTGTTCTATCCATAGCCCCCATCTGGTTTTCATTTGGTATTGCATGAGGTTTGTGGGTCTGTTGTCTCCTCCTTGAAGGTGAGTCCTTACGCTTAATTTCACACTCCCGCCCCCTTTAACAGGTGGTATTGGCATGATCATACTACTTCCCCCATCAGTCCGACAATTGCTCTGGTGGTGGCCGCTCTCCCTAACTTGACTCTGGGGTGCTCCTTCCGTCCTCTCCAATGGAAGGTTCTGACGACGAACGTAAGCCTCTAGAGCTCGGTAGGAGTCATTCAATCTCAAGCAGTTCAGGGTGTATAGTCAGCTCAGTAATCGTCTCTCCCATTCAACGTCTTGAACTTCGAGCCATTCTCCTGTCCCTCCAAAATCGGACTCCTCTTCCGGAGGGCTTTCCAGTGCGGACTTGGTTTTTATTTTGAAAAACGATCATTTTTGAGCAATTTTAGATTTATGCTAATTAGTTTCTTAATGACCAACTGGGTGTGGTTTTTATTTTGAAAAACGATCATTTTTGAGCAAGTTACGAGCAATTTTAGATTTATGCTAATTCGTTTCTTAATGACCAACGTGGCGTGTTTTTACTTTTTACCAACTGGGCGTTGTGAAGAGGAGTGTTGACCAATCAGTGGCATACACTTCTCATTGTTCCAGCCCATTGTTACAGTGTGATTGTGCAGTGAAAGAAGCTGGGCTGGAACAATGAGAAGTGTATGCCACTGATTGGTCAGCGTCATACACTCCATTGTTCATGTCATTGTTCCAGCCCAGCTTCTTTCACTGCACAATCACACTGTAACAATGGACTGGAACAATGAGAAGTGTATGATGCTGATTGGTCACTGATTGGTCAGCGTCATACATTCCTCTGTACAACGCCCAGTGGGTCAAAAGTAAAAACACGCCCAGTTGGTCATTAAGAAACTAATTAGCATAAATCTAAAATTGCTCAAAAATGATCCTTTTTCAAAATAAAAACCACTGCTGTTATCTATATTACAGCGCCAATCAGATTATGTAGGAGATAGGGCACTTATAATCTGGTGACAGAGACTCTTTAAGGTGGAAGTTGGACCGGAAATTCTTTTCACCCTGATTTAGTCCTGTAGTTCCTGGTACGCAGACCTGGTCATTCTCCTGGCCGATGCACTCTGCCATTTTTGACACGGCTTTCTCTCTCAATGTCCACTCTTCCACCCGAGTTTAGTTATGCTTTGTTTAACAGCCTGGCTGTTTCAGCTGCCGTACTGAGATATTGGGGTTTGTTGGGAGCAGGTTATCCAAATCATACTGAAAGCTTGGAGGCTTTTGTCATCACGAATTCACCACTGGAAAGCTTCTGGTGTGCAGAAACACATTTTCCACCAATGCAGTTCTGCCTCTCTCGCCTTCCTCCAAGAGGGTCTGGATATGAGCCTGGCTCTGAGCTCCCTCAAGGTCAAGTTTCCATCCTTTTAGTTCCTTTAGAACCCCCTAGTTCTTCACACTTTTTTTTGCACGAAGTGGCACATGTGGTTCCAACTACGGCCAGCTTTCGTTTTCTTGGGATTTTAACCTGGTTCTTGAAGCGATGCAGGCTTCCTTATTTGGGTCTCTCTATCATTTCACTTAATTTTCTGTTTTTTGTAAAGTGGCAGAGAACAGGATTTAATTCTAAGTAACAAAAATGTATTTTTCTATGAACCAAGAGGAAAACCATGCGTGCAATGCTGTATGATCATAAATCAGAGAAGATTCGTATATGCCCCCTTTCTTCAGATTGACTTCTTAGTTGAGTTTCTAAGCATTCAAGCTTTTTCACAAGGCAGTATTTCGGTCAGTATTTTTGCATCCGCATTTAAAAGCCCAAATCAGAAGTGGATGCAAAACATGGAAGAGGTGCAAACCTTTCCATTATACTTTTGGTTTTTGTTTTTTTTCTGTGTAGGATCCACCAGTTCTGGCTTATAAATACGGATTCAAAATACTGAAAAAAATACTGTTGTGTCAAAGTGCCTTTAGACTGTGTGACCAGATGACCTATAAGGGGGTGGGAGGAAGGAGCGTTGACTAGTTCTAGGTTGGACAGTGAATCAATAGCGCTTGAACATACAGATTGTTTTTCCTTTTGTACTTTTTAAGGTCTCATTCTCACAATAGGGGTGAAGTGGGTGGCACCATGTAACAAACATGCTTCCAGTTTTTTTACAAACTAGCCATACAGTGAAGAGTAGGGTGAAATTGTTTCATTGACACTCTTGTAACTAAACTTTTTCAAATCTTTTTGGGTGAGTGCTTTTCGTTTCTGATCGGCTTTCCTCAGAGCGGTATATGGCCTCAAAAGAAAGTCTGAGTCCACACACCTCCCGCTTGGCTTTCCCAGGACTGCCGTTCAGAAACTAAGCAGTATAAGCGCTTCTGCTGCCTGTTTTTTCGATCGATGGGGTTCTCAGGGCTTGGACCCCCACCGATCAAAACTACTTACATGTTGCTATGTCATGTCAAAAGTTTAGTTACCCTCTAATCACTTTTAAATAAAACTTTGAAGGAATAAGGTACTGGTTCTTATAGTACAGCTCTACATGGATTTTTTTTTTTTAAAATGGATGTGTATATATGTTTACTACTACCTATATTATAAATCAGGTTGCACATGTTGGTACCAAGCCACCATCACAGAAACCTGGCAGAGACCAAGAAAATGAAGTTAAGCAAAGGTAAATATTAACGGTTTATAATCGACTAAGATTTATATTTATTTGTAAACTGTAGATAAGCCCACAAATGACTGACTCCAGTTCTATAAAAAGAAATGTAAAAAATGTTATCCAGATGTATATCTAACTAGAGTCCTCTCCATTCTCAGGGTTCATTAGCAGGACCCTCACTGTTCAGATGTTTATGGCATGTGAAATTGAACCCCGATAGGTAGTTCCAGCCTGAGAGCTTTGACCGCTAACACAGCTGCAAGAAGTCTGGCCTCGCTCTGCGTCCCTACTCTCCACTGCTCCTCTGTAGCTGCTCGCCACATCAAATTGTTAATAGAATGAATATTAAAGAGGCTCTGTCACCAGATTTTGCAACCCCTATCTCTTATTGCAGCAGATAGGCGCTGCAATGTAGATTACAGTAACGTTTTTATTTTTAAAAAACGAGCATTTTTGGCCAATTTATGACCATTTTTGTATTTATGCAAATGAGGCTTGCAAAAGTACAACTGGGCGTGTTTAAAAGTAAAAGTACAACTGGGCGTGTTTTATGTGCGTACATCGGAGCGTGTTTACTTCTTTTACTAGCTGAGCGTTCTGACGAGAAGTATCATCCATCCACTTCTCTTCAGAACGCCCAGCTGGCGGCAGATCACGCTGTGACGTCACTTCCCCAGGTCCTGCATCGTGTCAGACGAGCGAGGACACATCGGCACAAGAGGCTACAGATGATTCTGAAGCAGCATCGGCGTTAGCAGGTAAGTCGATGTAGCTACTTACCTGCAAACGCTGATGCTGCTGCAGAATCAACTGTAGCCTCTGGTGCCGATGTGGCCGACACGATGCAGGACCTGGGGCAGGAAGTGAGTGACGTCACAGATCTGCACTGCCAGAAGCTGGGCGTTCTGAAGAGAAGTGGATTATACTTCTCGTCAGAACGCCCAGCTAGTAAAAGTAGTAAAAACGCCCCGATGTACGCACATAATACACACCCACTTGTACTTTTGCAAGCCTCATTTGCATAAATACAAAAATGGTCATAACTTGGCCAAAAATGCTCGTTTTTTAAAAATAAAAACGTTACTGTAATCTACATTGCAGCGCCTATCTGCTGCAATAGCAGATAGGGGTTGCAAAATCTGGTGACAGAGCCTCTTTAAGTATTCAGGTTCCTCTTTCTATGCACCATCTCTCTGCTATGTCAAATGTATATGTAAGTATTTCTCTGTTTAGGGCCGAATCATCGTCTGGCTCTCAAGATGAATGTAGAAAATCCCCCATAAAACCTGCACCTTTAGCACGAGGCCGTTTCCAGACACCAAAACCCAGTCTAATAAAGGCATCGTCTAAGAAAGAAGCATTTAATGACCAGGAAGACTCCTCTGTCTCCCTCAGTGCTGGACATGCTGAGGAAGACACTGACAGAGACATTCAGAGTGATAATATTTCTGGAAAGGTATGTTACAGCTAGATTGTACCAGGACAGTTTACATATCAGAACATCTTTTCGTTTTTGGTATTCCCTTCAAGAACGGTGTAATACTTCTAATCTGCAGGAAATCATCATTGTGCCGATCTGCACAGGCGGTATTTGTATGTTGCAGTCACAATAATATATGCAGGGTTTTTATTTTGACTTTCTGTAATCCAAAACATATGTGATCGGTGTGACATAAGTAAAAGCAGTGTATAGATTACAACAACGTTACACTGTGCAATCCATCTGCTGAACTTGCAATGTACCAATAATGTAGCCGAGCCAAGATTGTCTTTACTTTTCATGGCAGGTAATTTAATGCCGCGGTCTTATGAACTTTTATACAAGGTCCTTCTTCATAATCCGGTTTTATTTCATAAATCGTGTCTCCCTTTTATAGCAAGAAAAGGAATCCTCAGTGAATACTGGGTCTGAATCTTCTCAAGATTGTTGTAAGTCGGAAAGCTTACATCGTCCATCCTTGACCCAAGACAGCACTGCGAATCACGATCGCTTGTAAGTGCTTCAATATTATGCCCTATATGCTGCTGGTTGGGATTTTTGTGATAATTTTGCTTTTTAATTAATATTATTTTACAATTAAATACAATTGTGCATCGTCTTCTTTTATTTTCTTATTACTTAGAACTGAACCACCCAGTATATCTGAAACTCAGAGCAGCAAATCTCCCATTAAACCTGCTCCTCTGGCTCGTGGACGGTTGCAGAAACCAAAGCCAAATCTGGTGAGAGTGACTGGACGGAAAGAAAAATTGAAAGAAAGCGAAAGCGTTGAGGCTGTATCTGAAGCTGATGAGAAGAGATCAGCGAGTGATCATTTGAATTTGCCTTGTGTAGAACATGTAAGTAGCAATATTGTGAATTAAACCACATGTCTGACAACCACACTTTATTGCATCATCAGGAGAAACGTTCAGACACCTAAAAATGATCTGGGAACTTGAGTTACCACAAAAAAATTACATGTAAATAAATGTGCTTTCAGCTTCCTTTTGTTTTCTCGTTATTCACTGGGGGGACACAGCACCATGGGTATAGGCCGCTGTCACCTGGGGGGTGGCTCTCCTGCGGGCACCGGGTGGAAGGAATTCCCACTGTTTCAGTGGACGCTCGCCATTTTGAAGGATGCTCTTTCCACCTCAGTAGATGCCTACCTCTCTGGTGGATGTTCCCCGCCTTGGTCAATTTGTCCCCTACTATTACCTCACTGGCGGTTGAGGATTCTGGACAGCTACGATACGCGTGTTCGCTTTCTGAAGGGGTGACAGGCTGCGCCTGGTGACGACTAACTGATAAGTGTGTCGTCTCGTCGCCCTGTCGTCCCCCCCCCCCCCCCTCCGGAGCTGCTGTGGAAGGGAAAGGAGCAATTCAAACTTGCCAGTGGGCTTTACGCCATTATACGAAGGGGATTTTTTATTCTGAGGTGTTGTGTCCATTCTAAGGGGTTTCTAACACTTATTTGCTGGCAAACATACTTTCAGCATTATCTTCAGTTTTCTACTCAAGCCGCGGCGTTTCGCTGGCGGCGCCATAAAATTAGACCCTGCTTCTGTACTTTGCTAACCCTCAAGATGGCCACGCCCCCTCACGCTCCTCGCCGCCCCGCTGTCTTCCCACGCCGTTTCTCGCATTCTGATTGGTCACCGGCAGTGAACGCCAGAGTACACTGAGCCGGTGTACTGAAGTCATCCAGTGCTGGAAATGTTCCTGCTTCATGGGGGACACAGCACCTAGGGGCTCTGGTAGGATAGCCATTGGCTATAGTGTTTTTTGTTTTGTTTTTTGTAAAATTCTCATAATATGTCTTCAAAGAACTAAGTTCCTAAGACACAACCCGCCCCCCCCTTCCCCCCGCCATTGTAATGCACTTTTCATGTACGCGGCGCAGTACAATGCGGGCAGCCTGACCCAGTCTGTATTTAGTGCCCTCTGTCTAAACCGCTACAGGATTCCCCAGCTCCCACAGTTGGTGACTATATTACCCCTCCAATGGGCGGCTTCCCGCACCCGGGCGATTTGATCTCGCCCGCCTGTCTCCGGTCACAGCGGATGCCTTACAATGCCTTACTTAGCACTTAGCGTCACAGTTGTCTGACCCGATCAGGTACCACAGTCCATTCAGGCCCCCAGACATTCTTCCCTGGATTACTCGTTCTAGTTCTCCCTGTGCATCCCGCATGCGGGCCAGGAATTGAAGGAGATATTCTTCCTCTGATTTCTCTTTAGATAAAAAAAACTGCAGGCATCTTTCATTCTTTTCATTCATGAGTTACATCTGAACCAGCGTCTACAAGGGAAGTCTCTCCGATTCTGAGTTTGAGTGTAATAGGCGACCCCCCCCCCCACCCCCCCTCTGTCAAAACCCGTAGGATCTGGAAAGACCAAATTGTTTTCCGATGCATGGAAACATCCTGACCGGTCTATGCATGTGTCTAAGAGTGCGGACTACACGTTTCCTTTCTCTGATAAGTGTATTATCAAATGGTCCGCTCATCCCAAGGTAGATGCTCCCATGGCCTGGCTTTGTGAAAATACTACCTTAACAGTTGATGCGAAGGTGGAGTCTTTTGAAAAAAACACTTTCGGCGTGGCCGCGGCTTCAGTTGGGCCCCCTTTTGCAGCATATTGGGTTAACTTGGCTAGTATTGAACTAGCTACTCAACTACAGGACTCTTGATTCAGGAGGCTTTTGTGGATATTTCCCTGCTAGCTGCACAGCTTTTGCAGATGTCTGTATCTATGACATCTCTGTATAAGCTGCCCGATGGTCGGCTAAGGCCATGGCAAATGCGGTAGCTGTCCGCAGGGCCATTTGGACTAGGAACTGGGATACTGACCGTGCCTCTAGGTAGGTTTTCGCACTTCCATTTGCCCAGGATCTGCTTTATGGCGCTGACCTGGTCCAAGTAATTTCTGAGGCGACAGGAGGAAGGAGCACTTTACTTCCACAACATCATCAAAGGCGACGCCCAGTTCCCTCAGTCAGAAGACATAGGTGGTTTTGTTCATTTCGGTACTCTGCTCCACGTCAGAGGCAGAACTTGTGTGACTCCCTGTCCCTCCGAGCATAGAGACCTTCCTTCCGGCCTAGAAACTCCTGGCAGCCCTGGAACAGACCCGTTAGACCTGCTCCGGCACAGCGGACCTCCACAGCCTGAAAATGTGCCCTCACCCGAGCTGCTTCCTCGGGTGGGGGGATAGCTGCTCTCCTTCCAGGAGACATGGCTCAAAAATGTCGAAGATGCCTGGTTGCGGGATGATGCCGACCCAGGCTACAAAATAGTTTTCTTCTCGCATTCTCGGGTGGTTTTTCCTGTCCGTGCCACTTCAGGGCCCAGGTTTTTTTTTTTTTCAAGCCACTCAAAGCCTCCTCCAATAAGGAGTAACTGTCTCATTACCAACTCCAGAACAAGTCACTGTTCAAGGGGTTCTATTCAACTCTTTTCACAGTACAAAAGGACAGATCTCTATGACCTATATTGGATCTAAAACGTCTTAATCGACTTGTGAAGATTTTAAGGTTCTGTGAAGGATCCCACTATGTATATTTGTGTGCTTGCAAAAATTATTATTATTCTTACATAAAGCTTCTCAGTATATCATATTCTGCTATAATGCTATGTAGTATGATAAGATGGCACAAGATGGCGCCGGAGCATGAGACAATGCCCTGGAATGTGAAAAAAGCAACATGGAGTTTTAACCCACAAACTTATTGAACAAATAAGAAAAGGGCATGTTTGAACAAGAACCAATTAGCACCTTGGAGGTGTCACAAGATCATATACTGATAATTGACGCCATTTTTGCTATATAAGTTTTGCATTGTTTTAAATAAAGTTGTTGTGCTCCTATCTCATCGAGAGAGGATATTCTACCTGAGCTCTGCTTCTGGTGTAATTCTTCCCGCGCTACTCGGTGAAAACCAGGCTGACTAACTGGGAACGAGGATCTAAAACTTCACAGTTTCACATGGAGTCTCTGCGACGAGCTTTTGTCTTCAATAGACATAAATCATGCTTCTCTTTATGTTCCCATTGCTCAAGTACATCAGCATTTTCTGCGCTTTTCAGTAGGTTCAGATTTTACAGTTTGTGACCCTCTCCTTCGTGCCGGCCACGGCTCCAAGGTTCTTCACCAAGGTCATGGTTGCCCACATGGCTCTCCTCCGATCCAGGGGAATAGCGGTTATCCCATACTTGGATGATCTTTTGGTGAAGTATTTCCATACAGGGCAACTTGCACAGTCTCCACATTACACAGGATTGTCTCAGCAGATTTGGGTGACTGATCAACAGCACAAGACATCTCTCACTCCTTCTCAGAGAATGGAGTTTCTAGGGATGGTACTGGATACAGAGGCAGCCAGGGTATACTTACCCAAGGCCAAGATCACTACTCAGGGAGTGACCGTACTCTGCAGGAGGACTCCTTGCTCCAACTGTTTCTGCATGAGCGTTTTGGGGATGATCGTCTCAACCTCCAAGGCAGTCCCATTTGCTCAACTTCAATCCGATCTCTATAGCTGGCGATTCTATCTTGTTGTGACAAGTCTCCGGACTCCTTGGATCTGATGATCCATCTGACCCTTTCAGTCAAGAAGGAGCTGCTGTGGTGGATGTGTTTCTCCAACATCTCTCAGGGAAAACCCTTCAAAACTCTCCACTGGCCGGTCATCACAACGGACACAAGTTGGTCCGGCTGTGGCGGGGGGGGGGGGGGGGGGGTCTTCGGCTGCCTTACAGTCCAGGGCACCTGGTCTGACTCGGAAGCTTAGCTCCAGATCAACATCTTGGAGCTGAGGGCCTTCTTCCTGGCCCTGTATCACTGAACTAATAGTCTCCAGGGTCTTCCAGTGAGGATACAGACAGACCATACTACAGCAGTGGTGTACCTCAGTCATCCGAGATGTACAAAAAGCGGGATTGTATGGATAGAATCCGCCAGGATCCTTCAATGGGCAGAACAAAATGCCCCAGCAATCTCAGCAGTGCACAAGCCAGGAGTAAACAACTGGGAGGTGGATTACCTGAGCTGGGAATGCCGGGATCCCCGAGAATGGTCTCTTCATTTAGAGATTTTTTTTATATTTTTTACCGCATTTGCGTTCGGTGGGGCTTCCAGGATGTGGATCTCTGCCTCTCACGTCAATCACAAGTGCCCGAACTACGTCACCAGAACTAGGGACCTCAAGGCAATAGGAGTCGACGCTCTTGTTCTCCCCTGGTTGTCCTTCAACCTCCATCTTTTTCTGCCCCTTCCACACCTGCCTCGAGTGCTGAAGAAAGACAAGGATGCAGGAATTCCAACTATTCTGTTGACACCAGACCGGCCTCTCAAAGCTTGGTACGCGGATCTCATGCTTCTGTTATCAGATGCCCTGTGGCCGCTTTTTTTTCTGCGGCTCGACCTTTCCCAAGGACTGATGTTCTACCCTGTGTTACCTCGGCTGCATTTGACTGCTTGGCTGTTGAAACCGTGGGTTTGAAGTTCAAAGGTATTTTTGATCTGGTCATTCAGACCATGATTAAGGCCCAGAAGTCTCAATCCCAAAGGATTTACCATCGTACTTGGTTGGCTTATTTTAGGTTGTATGAATCCCATCAGTTTCACCCCCTTTGTTTTTCCATCCCGTGAATTCTGGCTTTCCTTCCAGGTGATTTTTGGATCAGGGACTCAGATTGGCTACTCTAAAAGGGCAGGTTTCAGCCCCATCTCTATTTTCCCACGTGTTTTGGCTTTCCGCGCTCCTCCTTATTGGTCTCCTCTGGCACCTTGGGATCTAAATCTGGTCCTTGACGCTCTCCAGGCTGCAGCCTTTGAACCTCTGCGGGAAGTCTTCCTCAGGATATTATCATGGAAGGTAGTTTTCCTTGTGACGATCACCTCTATCTGTAGAGTTTCTGAACTAGCAGCCTTGTCCTGGGAACCTCCCTTTACCGGTTTTCATAGGGACAAAGTGTTATAGGGACAAAGTGTTAAGTGTTTCTTCCCAAGGTGGTTTTCTCCTTCCATCTTAATGGAGGATATTTGTCATAAACCTTCTCGTCCACGAGAGCATGCCTTACACTGCTTGGATGTCGTTAGAGCCCTTCGAGTCTACATTGCAGCTACAAAGTCCTTCCTGAATTGTTGTTCCTGAGGGCCCTCGTAAGTCCAATTGCTAGCTGGATACGGTTGGCCACTAAAAGGGTCCTACTCTGCTAAGGGTAGGGAGCCTCCCTGCCGGGTCACTGCTCATTCTACTAGGACAGTTGGGGCCTACTGGGTGGTGGGACATGAGGCTCCTGCCCTTCAGGTCTGTAAAACTGTCACCTGGTCCTCGTTACATACATAATTGTTAGAGGTTTTACCAGATCCATTCTTGGCATTAGCCGATGCTAGTTTGGGTCAGATGGAGTTGCATGCAGCCGTGGTTTGGGCTGCTCGCATGGCTGAGTTACATTGTCAGTACGGTTGAAAAAAAGACATGGGGATGGGGAAAAAATTCTACACATTCATATAGGTGCTGATATCTTTTCGTTCTAGGAAATTATCTAAGCCTTTTTTAAAGCCATCTACTGTCCCTGCTGTGAGCAGCTCCTGCGGTAGGCTATTCCACAGATTCACAGTTCTCACAGTAAAGAAGGCTTGTCACCTCTGCAGGTAGAAACTTTTTTTTTTTTTTCCTCCAGACCAAGGGAGTGCCCCCTTCTCTTTTGAGGGGGTTTTACATGGAACAGGTATTCACTATATTTCTTGTATGGGCCATTCATATATTTATATAAGTTAACCATGTCACCCCTTAGTCATCTCTTTTCAAGGCTTTATAGATTTAATTCTTGTAATCTTTCCTCATAACTTAGATTCTCATGCCTCTAATTAGTTTAGTTGCTCTTCTTTTTTATTTTTTCCAACTCCAGGGCATCCTTTCTATGAACTGGAGCCCAGAACTGAACTGCATATTCTAGATGAGGCCTTACTAATGCTTTGTAAAGTGGTAATATTACATCCCTGTCCCGCGAGTCCATGCCTCTTTTAATACACGACAATATCCTGCTGGCCTTTGAAGCAGCTGATTGACATTGCATGCTGTTATTTAATCTATGATCTACACGTACACCCAGATCCTTCCCAACGAGTGACTCCCCCAGTGTAGCTCCCCCTAGGACATATGATGCATGCAGATTGTTGGTACCCAGATGCATAGCTTTACATTTATCTACATTAAACCTCATTTGCCAAGTGGATGCCCAAACACTTAGTGTGTCCAAATCGGCTTGCAATTTACTGATGCTTATAGTACAGCTCTAGGTGGATTTGTTTTTTTAAATTGATGTGTAGAGATGTTAACTACTACTTATGTTCTACATCAGGTTTCACATGTTAATACCAAGCCACCATCACATAAACCTGGCAGAGACCAAGAAAATGAAGTTAAGGAAAGGTAAATATTAACTGTTTATAATCGAGATTTATATTTATTTGTAAACTGTAGATAAGCCAACAAATGACTGACTCCAGTTCTATAAAAAGAAATGTAAAAAAAAAGATCCAGATATATATGTGGTCGCAATGGTACCACTACGCCTTGATTTCTGTGGGTTCAAAATTTGAAGAAGGTATATATGAGCTCGGTGAGTCAAGCACACAGACTAAATTCTCAAAAGGAAAGACTCCAATTTATTATCATATACAGTGTATATATAAGAGACCTAGAACAAAGAGCATAACTCATAGGGGGTAATCTGCAAAGAGAGAATCCCTCCATCTGACCTTGATAAATACAGAAAAGAGTGAATTCCCTTGTACGAAGCACGTGATCACTAAATGTTACTTGCATGAACTGTTTTACTGCCAAGAAGAAATAACTAAGTAATCTGCAGATTATTATTACAAGGCAAACTGAAAGACAAAAATGAATATCATACTGTGCAGTGTATACTGACACAAAACATGGAATTTTGAATTTATTCCTTCACATATACAATTTATACAGTATCTATCTAGAGTCCTCTCCATTCTCAGGGTGCATTAGCAGGACCCTCACTGTTCAGATGTTTATGGCATGTGAAATTGAACCCCGATAGGTAGTTCCAGCCTGAGAGCTTTGACCGCTAACACAGCTGCAAGAAGTCTGTCCTCGCTCTGCGTCCCTACTCTACGCTGCTCCTCTGTAGCTGCTCGCCACATCAAATTGTTAATAGAATTAATATTAAGTGTTCAGGTTCCTCTTTCTATGCACCATCACTCTATGTCAAATGTATATGTAAGTATTTCTCTGTTTAGGGCTGAATCATCGTCTGGCTCTCAAGAGGATTGTAGAAAATCCCCCATAAAACCTGCACTTTTAGCACGAGGCCGTTTCCAGACACCAAAACCCAGTCTAATAAAGGCATCGTCTAAGAAAGAAGCATTTAATGGCCAGGAAGACTCCTCTGTCTCCCTCAGTGCTGGACATGCTGAGGAAGACACTGACAGAGACGTTCAGAGTGATAATGTTTCTGGAAAGGTATGTTACAGATAGATTGTACCAGGACAGTTTACATATCAGAACATCTTTTCAATTTTGGTATTCCCTTCCAGAACAGTATAATACTACGTTTTTATTGTGATTTTGTAGTACAGTACAAACGGTACCAAACAAACCCCAATCCCATAAACATAGTCCTGTTACAAAAGCATACAAAAAAGTACAATATGCAAGGAGTCAAGAATATTCCACATATCTTATTCAATATAATGTACTCTGTTTCCCACATATGCACATAAAAGGATATTTATGCAGTAATGTTAGAATCCTCATAACAGATCATCCCTCCTTCCTTAATATAGTCGCTATAGACATACATACATACATGTTGATCCACATCACAGCTGTTCCTCATATTGGATCAAACTATCTCCCTCCCCCTTAGAACTCAATGACACTGTGTAATACTTCTAATCTGCAGGAAATCATGATTGTGCCTATCTGCACAGGCGGTATTTGTATGTTGCAGTCACAATAATACATGCAGGGTTTTGATCTTGACTTTCTCTAAGCTAAAAACGTATCTGCTGAACTTGCAATGTACCAATAATGTAGCCAAGCCAAGATTGTTTTTACTTTTCATGGCAGGTAATTTAATGCCACTTTTTTATGAACTTTTATACAAGGTCCTTCTTCATAAACCGGTTTTATTTCATAAATCGTGTCTCCCTATTATAGCAAGAAAAGGAATCTTCCGTGAATACTCGGTCTGAATCTTCTCAAGATTGTTGTAAGTCGGAAAGCTTAAATCGTCCATCCTTGACCCAAGACAGCACTGCGAATCACGATCACTTGTAAGTGCTTCAATATTATGCCCTATATGCTGCTGGTTGGGATTTTTCTGATAGATTTTGCTTTTTTAATTAATATTATCTTACAATTAAATACAATTGTGCATCGTCTTCTTTTATTTTCATATTACTTAGAACTGAACCACCCAGTATATCTGAAACTCAGAGCAGCAAATCTCCCATTAAACCTGCTCCTCTGGCTCGTGGACGGTTGCAGAAACCAAAGCCAAACTTGGTAAAAGCTACTGGACAGAAAGAAGAATTAAAGGAAAGCGAAAGCGTTGAGGCTGTATCTGAAGCTATTGAGAAGAGATCAGTGAGTGATCATTTAAGGTCCTCTTTTGTGGAACATGTAAGTAGCAATATTGTGAATTAAACCACATGTCCGACAACCACACTTTAATGCATCATCAGGAGCAGCATTCAGCCATGTAAAAATGATATGGAAACTTCAATTATGACCACAAAAAAATGACATGTAAATAAACGCGCTTGAATTGGCCTTTTGTCTGAGGAAACTGGGTAACAAGTATGACCACCAATTCAGCGTCTTTTGTTTTTTATTCAACGCTAGATATTCAGGAGTCCTGCTAGTTGTGCATTGATTTGTCTGGGAAAGATGGTTATCAAACCCCTATGGGAAGCTGTCTGATATTTGTTGTTGCCCAGCTTTTCCATAAATGGCTGAGGGCAATATTAAAGGATAACTTAACTTACAGAAGTTTTGATTGGTCGGGATCTAAGCACTGCGACCCTCACCGATCACTAAAATGAAGGGGCAGAAGCACTTAGGTGAGTGTTGTGCTGCTTCGTTTCTAATCCGCTGTCCTCAGAGTGGTGTACGGACTTGTAGACTTTCTATTGAGTCCGTACACCACCACCTTGGCTTTCCGAGGAAAGTCGATCAGAAACGAAGTGGCAAAGCGCTCACCCGAGCGCTTCTGCCACTTCGTTTTAGAGATCGATGGGGGTCTCCGTGCTCAGACACCCACCGATTAAAACTTCTGACATGTCACTATTACATGTAAAAAGTTTTTTTTTTTTGTTTTTTTTTTAAAGTTTTGTAACCCTTTAACCGATTTTGCACAAGAGAACATCTTTTTAGCTTACATTTAAAGCATTACACCACTAGTACAATGCTCTTGCATCTGGTACATTTATGTTGCGTGGTTCCTTCTAAAGTAAATTTTAGGGTGCTTAAAGTCACTTAACTCTGTGTTAAAGGGTGTGTCCACATTTTTAACAACACTTTTCAGTTGATATATGGAATTAGTCTATATAAAAAGTTGAGTGACTTTGTAAGTAAACAACGTTATTTACCCTGTACTGATCTTGAGTTGCATCCTGTATTATACCCAGAGCAGCATTCACAATTCTTCTGGTTGTCATTGTGTATGTTTGCTTTAACATTGCTCTGTATGTATGGACTACTTGAACTACATGCTTAAATTTTGTTTATGATTAGGATGAATTCTAATACTCTGAAATTCTAAGAAGCTTGACATTTTTGAGTTTTCCCATTGTCCATCATTAACAGATGCACATAGTGCAGCGTGATTTGTCTAACTAGGCAATTTTTTCTGCTTTGTCATATTAGGATCTATCATTAACAGTATAATTATGATTGTAGCCTACAGAACTTGCGATAAAGGTTCCATCAGTAGAAAAACATGTGCAAGACGAGTGTAACTCAGAGAAACCAGACTCCATGCTGCCTCTGAAAGTAGACCGCGAGAAGTAAGTTTTATACAAACCGGAAGGAAAGTCCTTCTGTCGATCCTTCTTTTTATCTTTTTAGATTTTCCAGTGATGATATCTTAGACTATGCCTAAAAGGGATTAGGCAAAAGCACCTGCAATTTGGAGATTAGCTACTGTAGGTTAAATAGGCACCTTCCGTTAAATTTTCTGACGTTGAGCAGGGGCCTGAGATCATCGTCAGCTGTTGCGGCTGATCTACATACAGTCTGCAACGTGATAGACGGGTAGATAATGTATGATCTTTAGAGTAATCGGATCGGCCTTGGGGGCAGTGGCGTAACTACCGCTGTAGCAGCCGTAGCGGCTGCTACGGGGCCTGCAGCATGAGGGGGCCCGTGCCGCCCGCCGTCACGGGCCCCCCCTCCCATGGCTAGAGGCTCCGCTAGCAGCCGCTATGGCTGCTACAGTGCGACGCCACTGAGGGGGGGGGGGATACATGTGGGATCGCAGGGACGCCCAGCGATAAGGAGAACAGGGGACCGAAAGTCCCCCGAAGTTCTTCCATGACAGACCTCGGACTTCCGGAGTCTATGGAGGCAGCTCCATAGAAATGATTTGTGCACCGGTCGCGCTTGTTCGCATGCGTGACCAGCGCTCCTTTCATTTTTATTGAACTGCGCAGACGCCGGAAGTCCGAGGTTTGTCATGGAAGAACTTCGGGGGACTTTCGGTCCCCCGTTCTCCTTATCGCTGCCAGCGATCACACATGTATCCCCTATCCTGTGGATAGGGGATGCATGCCTTTTGTAGGACATGCATGTCTTTTTTTTTTTTTTGGGGGGGGGGGGGGTTGGGGGCTGCATGGTGTTACCTGCAGGGGGGGTTTAGGGCTGTATGGCGTTATCTACAGGGGGAGGGCTGTATGCCGTTATCTACAGGGGGAGGGCTGTATGCCGTTATCTACAGGGGGAGGGCTGTATGCCGTTATCTACAGGGGGAGGGCTGTATGCCGTTATCTACAGGGGAGGGGCTGTATGGCGTTATCTACAAGGGGGCTGTATGACGTTATCTACAGGGGGCTGTATGGTGCTGTATGGTGCTGTCTATAGGAGGTGCTGTGTGGCGGAATCTATAGGGAGGAACGATCTACAAGGGGGGGTTGTGTGATACCCAGGGGAGGGGGGGGGGGCCCAGTCAAAAGTTTGCTATGGGGCCCAGTCTTTCCTAGTTACGCCCCTGCTTAGGGGGTTTTTGTTAACTCTTTTTCGAACATGCAATAGATTTATAGATGGTATATTATGTATCTGATCTTGATATATGTGATGTTACTTTGTATTCGTGAGCATGCATACTTTGAAAGGGGGGAGCTTTATATGTATTGCGGTGCTGTATCGCAAATGTTTTGTTTTTGATGAAAGTAAAAAATTGATTTAAATTATTTTATTTTTTTCTGATGTAATATTCTAGAAGATGACTTGACATGTCTTTCCATTTTCATTATGGGGTTAACCTCTAGTTACACCCTTTGTTTGTTTTGTTGCTTAAACTGGTTGTATTCTGAAAACAACCCCTGTCTAGATGCCCTACTAGGGTATATAGATTTCATAAAGGTTGGTCTCCTGCTCGGGACCCTTCTCTAAGCCAGAACGGTGAACTGGTCCCTGCGCACCGTAGACCTCAATTATTCTTGCTTCATAGAGTTTATCGTACTCCGGTGTTGTTGCAAAAAATGGGCCTTCGACCGGATGCAGGATGCCCACGATGGTCGGAGGACTGGGCGGATCTTATCCATATGATGTGGGGGTGTTCCGTCCTGCAAGGGTATTGGGAAGAAGTATTTGCGTTGGTTGATAGGGTTTTTGGTCTCCAGGTGCCGCTTGTTCTGCGAGTGGGTATTCTGGGGTATGTAGATCTTGATGTTCCTGTTTTACAAAAACTGGAAATTCAAAAGATATTGTATCAGGCTCGTAAGCTGATAGCTATGGGTTGAGTGGATTCCTTTGTCCCGACACACAGGGAGTTGCTTAATCGTGTGAATAGTATTATTCTGATGGAGAGGGGGATAGATATCAAACTTAGTGCTCCCAGAAAGTTTGAAGGTCAATGGACCAATTGGGTGAGGTCGCCGGGGTTGCCGTCTACCTCTCTTGTAAACGCTCTACGTCATGGACTTCTACAATAATTTCATTATTATTTGTTGTGGATTTAGAAGGGGGTTTGTGTGCAGGTGGAATAGGGTTGGGAGATCTGTTGTGCTCAGGTGGATTATTGCTGGGCATAGTACTCTTTGCATGTGGGTGGGATATGTTGGGGGGGGGGGGGATGTTGTCTTATGTACTGAATGTTTGTATACTTTGAAAACGGTGTCAATAAAAACTATTTGATTTAAAAAAACAAAAGCAAAAAAAAAAACTGGTCCCTATCTGCCGAACACATGCATTACAGGGATGACCTTTCATTTCTAGGGCTGCTCTTGTAAGCCTGTTCAGATGCAGCTTCCCCAGCGATGACTGCTGATCCTATAGAAAAGCTGCATTTTAATATCTCCACCAGTAACCACTGGAATATCCTGCGTTTAGTTGGCTCCTCTCCTTGCACCCACTAATCCAGCTCTTTTTAGATTGTTACAGGAGCCTGAATTTAAAAAGCTCAGTTATAGCTACCGTAGTCTTTCATTTCATTGAGCGTGGTCATATTCGGCAATTTGTTATACTTTCATAAAAATATTTATGATGCTTTAGAATGAACTTCTTTCAGTTTCTGGACAAAGTGAGGATGTTGTGAGGAGTAAACTGTAGTCCGAACATCGTTCTATTACCTACTCCATAACTTTGTACAAATATAATTCCCTAAACAAATATTCATCATTCCTGCTTTGTACCTCTCCTGCAATTTTATTGTGAAACAAAAATCCACATCAAGCGTAAATGAGAGATACTCTCCATGTCCAATTTTCAATCCGGTCTCTTCTCGAGCGTTTATGAAATTCAATCCTTTGCTGTACACGTTGTATGAATATATTGCATTTCTTGTTAGTTTGGCAGAAGAACCAAATACACCGCTGAAACCCGCAGTGTTACCGAAAGGCCGATTTCGGAAGCCAAAACCAAATCTCGGTCGGGCAGCAGTCCAGGTCGGGCTGATTTCACAGGATGAGCCAATGTCTAAAGCAGAGACCTGTGCAGAGAGCACTCTGGAATCTAAAGACGCCACCTCAAATGTAAGAGACCCTTTGCTCACATTTATCATTTAGACCAGGTAGGAACATTTAAAGGGGTTTTCCAGGAATACAAAATTTTTGTACTACTCTGTCAAAATTAAATAGACTTCCTAATATGCATTCTGTCAAAAATCGAAACACATTTGTTCCTATTCACCCTACCTCTGGCCAGCCGGAAGTTCTGCTTTTCATTCTAGTCAGTTTTTTTTTTTTTTTTTTGCTTCGACACCTGCTCATGCACGAGCGTTCTTATGCAGACAGACCTGTGTCGATACCTCACTCAGTAACGTAACAACACGTTCTTGAGTAATTATCCCCCCCCCCTGTATTTCTCTCTTCTCCCTCCCTGCTAGTTCTCCCTTCCCCTTTAGTGTGTAATCCCGCCCATCCACTTTTTTTATGCGTGCAGTCACTCAATCACTTGACCGCAGCTAGCTAGATTAATCCCCATTATCCCTTTATATATGTAATCCCCATAGTCACTGTAGATAACATATATGTAAACCCCAGCATCACTGTATTTTATAACCCCCATCATCCCTGAATTAATGTATTCCCCATCATCACTGTAGATACCATGGGGACGGGCAGCTCGCGGGCACCGAGGAATAACATGAACGTGAAGAAAATGGTGCTGGCATTTAAAGCATAAGCAAAGAATGAATGGCGTGGGCATTGAGGAGGCTGTGGACAAATAGGATGCCTCAAACCCAGGTATAAGTCAGAAGTCCCGGGTTTGAGGCATCCTATTGGTCCACAGCCTCCTCAATGCCTGACCCATTCAATTCTTTGCTTACGCCTCAATGCCCGCCCCACTTTCTTCGCGTTTATGACATTTCTCAGTGCTCGTGCGCTGCCCACCAAGAAAATTTAGTGTCCCTGGAAAACCTCTTTAAGAAATATCTGTTGATAACCAATCACTCTCCTAAAGTATAGCCACAGAAAGTAAAGATATTTACTGCACATCCTAGTCCGTTTCACTTCTAAAAAAAAAAGATGCCAGTTACATTATGAAAAAACTAACCATTTTTCTTTGCCAGATGCCAGTATGTGAGGCAGAAACGACCCACTTGCTTGCAAAAAGTAATGAAGGAAGTTCTGTTCCTGAAGAGGATTCTGTAACTATGGAAAGACCTGACAATGGAGGATCTTGCGAGGCTTCTGTAGATTCTACACCTGCTATGTATGTTTGTGTAAAGTTAACGCATTCACATATTTCCTTGCAGCTTGTCGGATTCCCTGAAGCTCTTTATTCCTTTATACGGCTGAAAATCGGCATGCAGGCAGAGGAAAATATGCCTCCAACTTCCAAACTGAATTTTGAGTCAGATTTTCCGCCTGCAAAAAACTCTGTGTGAACCCGGCCTAATTGTCCCCATCATTTATAGAAAATAACCAAAAACAAAATATACACACACATAACAATAATAGAGAATTCCTCTGCCCGAGCTCTTTGTTTAACTTAAAAAACTCCTGTAATAAAAAAACGAAACAAAATAAACTGTAATGGGTAAATTTAGTAATTCTATCTGAACTTTTTATGTTCTTATGTAAATTTCGGTCACATGGTCATCCACCGTTCACTATATCCTTGCTGTTTGCTCAGTACACCACAAGACGGCAGAACAAGACAGCACTTTTTTTTTCTTCTTACCAACAGGATTTGTTGCAAACATTTTCATTTTTACATCCACAACATAAAAAAAAAACAATGCAGGAGAGGAGTAGGGAGGGGTGAAATGGAAAAAAAATATGATCAGAGGCTGTTTTCTATTGTGACAACAACCGCAGTGAAGAAGACCTCATAATCCACCAGTGGAAAGCCGCCATCGGCGAGGCCGTAAAAGATGCAACACCTGTAGTAATTCCAAAATGAATTATTAGTGTGAAGTGTGAAGTACTGCGAGCCCCTATTTGGGTTAGTTCGCTGTGAAATAAATATTTATTAGGGGATGGTCCTTTCTGAAGGAAGGAGTTCATGCTTGCCTGTAGGACAGATGATTCAACTGGTATTTGAAGGGAAAGGGGGGACGGGACGTACAGACCGGAAGGGTCTTCGGTAGCAAAGTCAAAGAGTATGCGCCAAAACAAGTAGAAGCATACATTCAGCCACTGTACATTGATACACAAACGAATTGAATGAAATTGTCGAGCTCCGATTGTAAGCTAGCGTGCTTCTTTTTCAGGACTAATAAGGAGCGAAGTGCGTCTGATGATGAAACAAAGACACTGAAATCGGTTATAACAAGGGGCAGATTTCAAAGACCGAAGCCAAATTTAAACAAAGCGGCTCCCAGATCAGTTGCGTGTGCTCCACTTATGTCTGATGTCCAGAAAGAAGAGGAGAGAACCGGCTCAACATCCACTGATGATGTAAGAAATCTGAAGTAGTTCAAATTAATCAACTTAAGACTAAAAAAAGTCTTCTCCCTCATGTGATGCATGAGAATGCGACCCTAGAATAGTATCCTTGTTTAAATGATATAACTTTTGCACAATCTGAGTTTCAGAACTCTTTACTCCCCATTGAAGTCCGTGGGAAAAGCCATTCTACGGTTGCACAACAGTGTTCTCTTTCATTGACTTGAATGGGATGTGACTGCTGTGCAAAAGTTTTGTATCACGCAGCGGGATCAGACAACAGCAGGTTTTGTTGACTGTTGCAAATGCATTGGGCAACACAATATAGACCTAAGGAGCGTAATCTTAAATGTGACAACTGCTAAGGCAGAAGCCGGGTGATCGAAGTTACTGGCCCACATTTATTATGCCGTTTACGCCAGGTTTTGGTGGAAACTATGACAAATTGCGACTTTTCTTTCCATCGGAATTTGGAAAGTGACAAAAGTTGGTGTGCTCTCCAAAAAGACTTAGTCTTACTCAAATTTATTAAGTAAAAATCTTAAGTGTTGCAAATTAGGTAGTTTTATTGTTCTGCCTCACACGTAACACTTTGGAAATATGCAAGATCCAGGGAGGTGTGCTGCCAATGATAAAAGTTTATGCATTTAAAATGATGCAATCAGCCGATGGACCAGCATAGATAATCCTCAATAGTTCAGACACCCCTCAAAAAGCTAAGCTGAACTCCGAAAATGCAGAGGGACAATTTTTTTCCTACATGTGATCTCTGAACGCTGCTTGGAGTAAAGGCTACACTTCCCAGAATACAAATCTCAAGAGCAAGCCCTGTGCAAACATTTAATAGATTTCAGCTCTGAAGTCTGCAGAAATCATGGTCATCTTTTGAACACCATTTTGCAGTTAATGTATGAACATAATGTACATAAAAAGTTGCGTAACCTTGGAAATACCGTGCATCACTTATCTTACACTAGTATTGAGTTATATGCTGTATTATATCACAGAGCTGCATTAAAAAATTCTATTAATTTCCAACAATCCACAAGCTGATCCACATAGCCGAGCTCCCATAATGCAGTGGGGATAGTTAGTGTTTCCTATATAAGATTACTGTACAGTTCCTGGTGTAAATATGACACTACCCAAAAACAAAAATGACCCAACCAAGCTCTATGTAGACGTTATGCCAGCAAGGCATCCTGGGAGATTTCTGTTCTAAAGCCTGCCGAATTGTGAATGCAGCTTTCAACTATAAAACAGACTTTAACTCTGGATCAGTACACGTTATGTAATGCGTTTTATTATCAAAGTTACTCAACTTTTATATGTAGATTTATTTTATATGTAAAATGGTGTTCAAGGGTGAATATAGGCTTGAATGATCAAATGTGTGTGTAGCCTACATCTTTCATTCAAGATTAAGATAACTTTTTTTTTTTTCTCCCATCATTTTAGAATGATCCCAAAATGTCACTGGATGTTGACACGCTATCAATTGGAGATGCAGGGAATGAGTCCTCTACAGTAGAGGATACATGTGACCGAGCTGTGGTTACAGTGCTTGCCCAGTAAGTTACACTGATTTAGCCTTTGTAAGGTGTAAAATACAACAAAAAGATGCACATTTGTCTTTCAGTAGCTGCTAAACCGCGCTAATGTGAGAGGTTGTCTCACAATACGCGAATAGTGTTTAGGAGGCCACACATTCTACTGCAAGTGAAACGTATAACCCGGCACCTATTTGAATGATTGGACGACCATGGTAACACATGGTAGACTGAGAGCCCCAAATGGATAAGGGTTATCAGGATGGGCCCCTTCTTCTTCTTCTTTTTTTTTTTTTATATATAAAGACCGACAGTAGATTTTAACTTTAGTCCTTACGTCTTAAGTCATGTTTTTATGTATTTGGTGTGATTCTGGTTTAGAAAACACATTGTCAGATACCCTACTAGGGAATTCTGAGTTAAGAGGAAGATCTTCTGTTCAGGAGCCTCCTCAACTAGCCAGAGTGGAGAGTAGCTGCAAAGAGCATCTTTAATTCTGAACTCCTCCATGCATTGACTTCAGGGGCATTGTGTAGTATAGTTTACCCTGTGGTGGTGCTTCAGGGAGGATACCAGGTTTCCCCACAGATTACAGTTGATCATTGTCGATACATGCAGCGGGACATCCTGTGATCAGGTTATTGTCAGTAGACCCTCTAACAAAAGTATATTGTCCAAAACCTAAGGCTGGATTTACACTGCCAGATTTCTTAGCCGGTAATGAGCGCACTGATCAAAGATGAACGAGTGTTAGATGGTTTGTTGACTGATCACTGCCCCAATTTAAAAAAGGGCAATGATCTTGAACGCGCATTCGTACGAGCGCTAGTTTTCCCGATGATTGTCCCCAATCAACTGTTATGTGGAGGTCTGTTTGGCGGGGTCGTTATGCTATTGAGCTACTTCAGTGCGGTGTGACATAGAGGGAATGAATGTATGTGTATATATAAAGTAAGATTTGAAACTTTTAATTCATGTAAAAACATTTTTTTTAGAGTGGAAGAAGCCACAAATGATGCAGGACATGGTGAAACGCCTTCTTTAAAACCGCTCCGCACCAGATTTCAAAAACCTAGTCCAAACCTTGGGAGATCAGCTGTGAGGAAGATGACATCAACTAAAGAGCCCAAAACTTTGGTTCCAGAGAAGGTCAGAGCCCATTGGAATGAAATAATTTGAGTTGTACCTAAGAAAGGAGCCGGTAAAAATAAAACCAGGCACAACACATTGAAGTCCTATATCGGGAATAACTTTGAGGGGGAATTGTTTTCACAGGGTCAAGAAACATTGAAAGTCATTGGGAAGAATCCAGAGCTGTTGAAAAACGAGGACATGTCTGATACGCCTATTGCTGGTCTTGGCTGTGAAAAAGCTGGACAGTAAGTAGGAAACCGTATGGTTTCCACCTCAAAGTATCTTTTAATATTTGAAAACGGCACAATTCGTTTCCCCTGGACCCCTTTCAGGTTCAGTGGGTGACTATGTTTTGTAATAGAGCAGCCCCATTGATATCTTGTTTAGGTTTAACCTCGAGTTCTGGCCCTCCAAAATATCTCCCTTCTCCGTTTGGCTTACCATAGAGGTTCCATTCAAGGGGGTCCCCTGCCGTTCTCTTCTAGGCTCAGACCTGCGTTGGGCCACTGCTCCTGAGCTGGTTTTGTTTTCACACGCGAGTCCTCTATCTACTGGTTAGCATGCAGAATGAATATTTCTTATATGAACATTTCACGGCTTTTCACAATGCTCAGAAGAGATGGACCCGCAGAGGCTTCAGAAAAGAATGGCGGGGATTTCTTTAACTGCACCTCAAGTGAGTGCAACTTTGGGATATGGTCTGGGCCATAACTCAGATGATTTTTCTAATTTTAACCCTAGTTACACTTTAAACATCCTTTTATCTAAGATGTTCCAGAGTTTGTAGTCTAAACCTAACTTTATAGATCGTTTTTAATCATACAGTTATAAAGATGCAGATTATTTGACGTTTCTGATGTCTGTTCCTCATTTCATTTAGCGCTATTGAAGAAAAATCTACAGCTATCAAGCCAGCTCAGCTGAAACGTGGCAGGCTTCTTAGACCAGTGCCAAACCTTGTAAAACCGTGTATCAAGACCTTGAGCCCAATACAGAGCAAGACAAATGATCTACAGGATGCTCCTATGCTGAAAGTAAATATTTTTTTTTATGACACTTGACAAATAAGTTGAAGCTTGAAGGCCTTATTCACACTATGGTATTTTACGTCCATGTGCTGTCTGTTTAAATAACTGACAACACATTGTCAAATGCAATGCAATGGAGCTATTCACACATCTGTTTTTTTTTACAAGCGTGTCTCCGTTGTGTGAAACTCACCGCAAGTCCTATTCATGTCTGTTTTTAAGTCTTATGGGTTCATGAAAAGCATGGATGTTCGTGTGCTGCCTGTTTTTCTTGCATCAGTTGCTAAAGAAGTGCAAAAAATATATAAAATAAAAGTAGTGCTCGCAGAGGAGAAACATGGATAAGAAAAGCGAATGGCACACAAAACCAAACTGACTTAACACGGACAATCATATGGATGCAAATTGGACGCTCGTGTGAATAAGGCCTATAACCTATTACAAATGAGCATTCATTGGCATTGTTGATTCCTTTATGCAATAAAGTAGGTAGCACAGCACGTGATGGCATTGGGTGTTAAAACGCCAGCTCTTACGTTGATGTGCTTATTTTCTGTGTTTGCACTTCGTGTGTAAGTGTTATGCACTAGACCAGGAGATGATTTGCAGTAAAGCTGTTAACCCCTTCCCGACGTGTCATATGGATACGTCATGGAGAGCCAGTGATTCCCGCATTTTGCCGTATCCATACGACAAATGGATAGCATCGGCTCAGAAGCTGAGTCGGTGCCATCATCGTCTGGTGTATTACAGCGGACATCCGGCTGTAATGGCAGGGACTGAAATCTGCTTCGATCCCCGCCATTAACCCTTTAAATGCAACGGTCAAAAGCGATCGCTGCATTTAAGGAGTTTCCAGCTCATCGGCACCCCAGCAATGAAATTGCCCGGGTGCCGGTGGCTGCAATGGCAACCGGAGGCCTAATACTGGCCCCCCAGTCTGCCTAGCATGGAAGTCGTTCAGGCTCCGCCTGGAGGCGGGACCTGAAAGGCTTCCGTAGCCGACTGCAAGATGGCGCCGGCTCAGGAGCTGAGCCGGCTTTATCAGTGGTGGATGTTGCTGTATGTCAGCGAAAGCGATCGCTGCATCTTAGAAGTTGCTACCAGACCGGCATCTCTGCCCTGCAGGGCTGCCGATTGCTGGTATGGCAACAGGAGGCCTAACAATGGCTTCCTACTCTGCCATTACGGAAGCAGATTAGGCCTCGCCGTCACTGAATGACTGACAGATCTAATACATTGCACTACATAGGTAGCGCAATGTATTCTAAAAAAAATAACCAGACAGTTGGACCTTCAAGTCCCCTAGTGGGACTGAAAAACAAGTGTGAAAAAAGTATAGAAAAAAAATGTTTTAAAACATATAATAAAAGTTTCAAGTAATAAAATAAAACACAATCGCTCTTTTCACTTATCGTGTCCTTTTATTATTGAAAAAAAGAAACGATATTTGGTATCACCGCGACTGTAACGGCCTGAACTATAAAAATATTATGATGTTTATTCCATGCGGTGAACAGCGTAAAAAAAAACCCGAAAAAACTATAAAAGAATTTCAGTTTTTTGGTCCCTTTGCCCTACAAATTTTCAAATAAAAAGTGATCAATAAGTTATATGTATCCACAAATGTTGCCTATAAAAACTATAGCTCCTCTCGCAAAAAAGAAAACCCTCATACAGCTCCGTCGACAAAAAAATTAAAGTTATGGTTCTCGCAACATGGCGACAGAAATGTACATTCTTTAGTAATTTTATTGTGCATAACTGATTTAACCCCTTAAATGCGGCAGCCAATAGCGACCGCCGCATTTAAGTTGTTACAGCAATATCGGCACCCCGCTACGCGATTGCGGGGGCCGATTGTTACTATGGCAGAGGCAGGACCTAATATGCCCCCTGTCAGTGTGAAACTGACCGGTGTAATACCCTGCAATACATAAGTATTGCAGGGTATTATAACAACGATCCAACAATTGGATCTTCAAGTCCCTAGTGGGACAAAAAGTAAAAAAAAGTTACAAATAAAATGTACAAAAGTAAAAAAGTCGAATTTCAAAATAATAAAATGAAAAAAAATCGCCCTCTTTCCCTTATAAAGTCCCTTTATTATTAGAAAAAAATAAACTATGCATAATTGGTATCGCCACGTCCGTAACGGCCTGAACTATAACAATATAATGTAATTTATCCCGCACGGTGACCGCCATAAAACGACGATACCAGATTCTCTATTTTTAGTCACTTCAGCTCCTAAAAATGGAATAAATAAGGATCAAAAAGTCGCATGTACTCAAAAATGATACCAATAAAAACTACAGTTTGTTCCGCAAAAAACAAGCCCTCACACAGCTTTCTTGATGGAAAAATAAAAAAAGTTGTGGCTCTTAGAATATGGCTATGCAAAAACAAAATAATTTTTTTAAACTGTGATTTTATCGTGCAAACACCGTAAAATATAAAAAACGTATATACGTATGTTATCGCCGTAATCGCATCGACCCGCAGAACAAAATGAAATATGTCATGTATAGCGCACAAGGGAACGCTGTAAAAAAAAAAAAAAAAACAATAAAAAAAACAATAGAAGTTTTGACCGTCTAATTACACTAAATTCAGCAAAAAACCTATGGGATCAAAATGCTCACTATAACCCTAGGTAAATTCTCTTTAGGGCTGTAGTTTCCCAAATGGGGTCACTTCTGGGGGATGTCCACTGTTTTGGTCCCTCAGGGGTTTTGCAAATTCGACTTGACACCCGAAGAGCCAAATAGCGCTCCTTCCATTCTGAACCCCGCCGTGTGTCCAAACAGCCGTTTATTACCACATATGAGGTATTGCCGTAATCAGGAGAAATTGCTTTAGAAATCTTGGGGTGCTTTTTCTTCTTTATTACTTGTAAAAATGGATAATTTATAAGTTTTAGTGGGAAAAATTTAGATTTTCATTTTTACAGATGAATTCCACTAAATTCAGCAAAAAACCTCTGGGGTGAAAATGCTCACTATACCCCTTGATAAATTTCTTGAGGGGTGTAGTTTGGCAAATGGTGTCTCTTTGGGGGTGTCTCTAGTTTGGCCCCACAAGACCTCTTCAAACCTGACATGGTGCCTAAAATATATTCTAATAAAAAGGAGGCCCCAAAATCCACTAGGTGCTCCTTTGCTTCTGAGGCCTGTGCTTCAGTCCATTAGCACACTAGAGCCACATGTGGGATATTTCTAAAACTGCAGAATCTGGGCTATAAATATTGAGTTGCGTTTCTCTGGTACGACCTTTTGTGTTACTGAAAAAAATGGATTAAAATGGATTTTCTGACCCAAAAAAAAAGAAATTTGTAAATTTCCCCTCTACTTTGCTTTAATTCCTGTGAAACACCTAAAGGGTTAAGAAACTTTCTAAATGCTGTTTTGAAAACTTTGAGGGGTGCAGTTTTTAAAATTGGGTGATTTATGGGGGTTTCTAATATATAAGGCCCTCAAAGCTACTTTAGAACTGAACTGGTCCCTGCAAAAATAGGTTTTGGAAATTTTCTTGAAAATGTGAGAAAATTGCTGCTAAAGTTCTAAGTCTTGTAACGTCCTACTAAAAACAAAGGATGTTTAAAAAACGATGCCAACATAAAGTAGACATATGGGAAATGTTAGTTAATTATTTTGTGTGGTATTGCTATCTGTTTTACAAGCAGATACATTTAAATTTAGAAAAAATTCTCTAAAATTTGGTGTTTTTCACAAACAAATACTGAACTTAATGGAGTCCCTTTTTGGTCATTTTCACTGATTTGGTCCCTCAGGGGCTTTGCAAATGTGACATGGCCTCCGCAAAGCATTCCTGCCAAATGTCGCTCTCTTTTCTGAGCCCTGTCGTGCGTCCAGACAGCCGTTTATAACCACATGTGGGGTATTGCTTTATTGGGGAGAAATTGATTTAAACATTTTCAGTGCTTTTTCCCCTTTAGTCCTTGTGGAAATTAGAAAAAAATAACTAAACCTACATTTTCTTTGAAAAAAATGTAGGTTTTCATTTTCACCGCCTACTTCTAATAATTTCTGCAAAAAACCTGTGCGGTCAAAATGCTCACTATACCTCTAGATAATTTCCTCAATGGGTGTAGTTTCCAAATTAGGGGCAGTTGTGTGGGTTTCCACTGTTTTGTCCCCTCAGGGGCTTTGCAAATTTGACATGGCCTCCATTCCTGCAACACCATTCCTGCTAATTGTGATCTCCAAAAGCCAAATGGCGCTCCTTCCCTTCTAAGCCCTGCCGTGTGTCCAAACAGCCGTTTATTACCACATGTTTTACTGGGGAGAAATTGATTTCCAAATATTTTATTTCTGCAATAAACCTGTGGGGTCAAAATGCTCACTATGTCCCTAGATAATTTCCTTGAGGGGTGTAGTTTCCCAAATGGTGTCACTTTTGGGGGATTTCCACTGTTTTGGCACCGTAAGAGCCCTTTAAACCGGACATGGTGCTTAAAATATATTCTAATAAAAAGAAAGCCCCAAAATCCACTAGGTGCTCCTTTACTTCTGAGGCCGGTGCTTCAGTCTATAAGCATGCTAGGGCCACATGTGGGATATTTACTAAAACTGCAGAACCTGGGCAATAAGTATTGATTTTCATTTCTCTGGTAAATCCTTCTGTTACAAAAAAAAATGGATTAAAAATGAATTTCTGCAAAAAAGAATGAAATTTGTAAATTTCACCTCTTTGCTTTAATTCCTGTGAAATGTCTAAAGGGTTAAGAAACTTTCTAAATGCTGGTTTGAATACTTTGAGAGGTGATGTTTTTTAAATGAGGTGCGTTATGGGGACTTTCTAATATATAAGGCCCTCAAAGCCACTTCACAACTGAACTGGCCCCTGCAGAAAAAAAATAGCCTTTTGAAATTTTCTTGAAAATGTGAGAAATTGCTGCAAAAGTTCTAAGCCTTGTAACGTCCTAGAAAAATAAAAGGATGTTCAAAAAAATTGTCAATTTAAAGTAGACATATGGGGATGTTAATTAGCAACTATTTTGTATGATATAACTGCCTGTCTTATAAGCAAATACATTTAGATTTAGAAAATCTAAATTTTGTGAAAAATTTAAAAAATTAGCAGTGTTTTTCACAATTAAATACTGAATGTATCGAGCAAGTTTTGCCAGTAACATAAAGTCCAATGTGTCACGAGAAAACAATCTCCGAATCGCTTGGATAGTTGAAAGCATTCTGAAGTTTTTACCACATAAAGTGAAACATGTCAGATTTGAAAAATGAGGCTCTGTCAGGAAGGTCAAGTGGCCAAAGAGGGAAGGGGGTTAACGGGGTCACGTGTTTTTAGAGACGTAGAGTTTTGCGTACAATTGATTATTAGAAAAGAGTCTTGAATAAAAAAAGTAAAAAACAATCGGAATAAAGTATGTCTTACACTGAAGGGTTACTGGTTCCTTGAGTTGAAAGGCATATTAAAAAAAAAAAGACAAACTGTAATTTAAACATTGCCCACAAGACCTAACTGACCTTTTCCTAATTTCTGTCAGGAGACCCATTTTGTCATTGGTAATCCAGATTATTAATAGTAACCTATAAAGCACTGTGCATCATCATGGTGTTCTTGCTTCCTGCTCTCACTTGCAGCTACCCCCACTTTTTTGGTAATGTGGTACGTAATGATTTTTATGGTGTTTTTGGTGAGTTTTTTGCGAAGTGTATTTTACTACCTGCATTATTTTTAGGTGGCATTTTTCACATTGCTAATCGTGATTCAAAGATGCCACCAAAAAAGCCATAACTAAAGCAACACACATTGACACTTGCCGTTTTTGAAGAGACAAAAAAAAAAACCTATGAATGTTTGTGTGAGAAAAATGCCCCTAAATGCTGAAAAAAAAACATCAAAGCCCGTCCTGCTGCACATAAGAATGTCACTAAGCCGAAAAAAGGCAGCTTAAAAAACGCAAGTTTGTATTCATTCTATGTTTCCTTATTAACTTCCAGCTAACGTTTTGCCACAGCGGTTTTCCTAAGCGTTGTGTAAAGCCACATAAAACGACTATATTTTTTTTATTTTTGGTATTTTTTTGGAATTATCAGTACTATCTCTGTATTATACAGGACATCATGAAAAAGTGATTTTCTTTTCTTTCCTAAATAGATGGATAAAGATCACGTGGTAGCCACATCCTCACCAGCTATCAAAAGAAAAGCCTCCGATTGCCATGTTGACTTATGCCCCAAGAGAATTTGCCACCCTGACGTGCCCCAGAAGCCGATATGTCTGTCAGATGTTGAGGGGGGCCAGAGCAGCAGCCAGTCTAGCAGTGTGCAGGGCGATAGTACTCCCCAGCGTCCTAGGTAAGTGAAAGGTCTGCAGATGTAGACTGCCCAGGTCTGGTAGTGGTTTCTTTTTTTGGGGTTTTACTTTAACGTTTACTGCAGCAGAAAGTATTTTCTCATGTTTTCTCCTGGTGTTCATTGGATTGTAATGTTGCCATATATGTGAATTCCCCATGATCTACAACATCGTTTCAAGGAATGATGTCCGTGAGTAAAATGTTTGTACGTCCAAATATTTGATTGCTGTGTTAAAACTGGAAAATACATGTTATTTTTCAGAAGATTTGGAAAGCCTCTGAGGAAACTGTCCACAGCAGCATCTGTTTCACCCAAATCTGAAAATTCATTGGATCGTCTGGAGAAAAAAAAATCTGTGCATAATGTTAAACCAAACACAGTTAAAGTGTCAAATTCGGTGTCCAGCAAAAGCAAAGGGAAGACCACCCTGGTGAAGATCAGGGCTACACAGCAAGAAGAGGATGAGGAAGAAGATGCGGACTTGGGGATTGAAGAAGAGAGTTATGATCTTGCACCTGATATGCAGAACCAGGCTCCAGTGTTTGTTCCCTTCAGTTTAAGGTCACCTAAGCCAGTACCTGCGGAGATCGAAGAGACCATGGAAGAGGTATTGATTTCTGTGTACCTGGTATGGGAATTGTGTTTGTAATTGACCTTATGCTTTTTAGTTGCATCTTATGTGAAGTGGTTAAAGGGACAATAAACCTAAAGTATTTCCTGTCTATTTTTGTAGACCGTTCAGTACAGTCCGTTAACTGTTAACCGTCTCCGGATTGGGAGAAACTGATTGTGGTGTTCTTTAAGGGGGTTACGGAGAGGAAGCGAAGGGCTTGTTTTTTTGAAGGATGAGCTGTTACTTTAAATGGTGACCATAAAAACACCATATAATCTACCGGCAAAAGGAAACAAAAAATTGTGGGGTGGATTTGGGATAGAACTGCGACTCTTCCATTGTTTTTTAGGTGCGGTAAAAGCGGCATGTTAACATGTGTTGCCCTATTCTGAGACCTTTTTTTTTTTTTTTTTATTAAGTCTCGTTCGTCTCATTAAGGGACACAGACAATGTGTATGTGCTGTTGTCACTAGGAGGCGTAACAATAAGGATAAAAAAAAGTGCTGACTCCTACAGTATATACCCCTTCTACAGGCACTAATCTATTCAGTTTTAAGTGTCCATTTTTATGCTTTAGTGTCACACCTCCTAGTGGTAACAGTATATACCTATGGTCTGCGTCCCCCAATGGACTGAACGATAAAAGGATTTTACGGTGAGTACTCAAAAAATCCCTTCTTTTTCTGTCGATGGAGGGATGTGAGATGTTGGGCCGAGCTGTAGTCCTTATTGGTACCATTTTGATGACTTTTTTTTATTCCATTATTGGGGAAGTGAGGAGACCAAAAAAAAAAACAGCATTTCTATGATTTGTGTTTTTTTTTTTTTTTTCCCCTACATTGCTCATTTGGTGGGTTAAATCATGTGAACATTTTAATAGTTTGGACTTTTACAAATGCAGCAATACCAATTATGTTTTGTGGTTTGGTTTACTTAAGGGGGATATTGGATAAAGGTTTTTTTTTTTTTTTTGTACAATATAATTTTTTTTATTGAACTGTCTTTTGCTTCAGTCTCCCCCCTGATCGCTGGTACAATCCACTACAATACTTATGTACTGAAGTATGTTCTATTTACCAGCTCCTATTAAGTCCAGTCTCCGGCTTGGCTTGATATGAGTAGAAAAATTTCAGAACTTTGGGGGCCCTTGCTGGGCCCCCAGACTGCTATGGCAACCATCAGCACCCTTTAATCGCATTGGAGGGGGAGGGGTGATGGACTGACGGAAGGGGCTGAGCCCGTGAGCCTGCTCCATACTCCCCCCTTGGCGACTGTGACATACAGTTACGTCACATGTCGCCAAGGCGTTAATGTGCTCCTGGTATTATGTTTTGTAATGGATAGGTTTTGTATGTGCTTTTAAATATGTCATTTTTGTGTTCTATCCAGCTTGAAATACCAGTAGATGCTGTTTATTTGCCGAATAGTACAAACCAGGATTTGGGAAGAACGCCATTTCAGCATGTAAGTATTCATGGACTGGCCTAACACAAGAAGGTTGACCAATAATGACACCAATTAGTGGTTTATTTACATATTACTGCTTACTATAGAACTATTAAGCAGTTTAGAGTTGCTCTGTTTTTTCACTGCTTTTAAAATCTATAAAAGTTTTTTTGTAAAATGCAGAGAGAATTTTTAGGCCAGCAATTTATACACACACCAAACACACAAGTTATAAACCGCATTCACGGCTCATGTCTTGACCAAACCCGACATTTGGCGTTGTTGAAAACTCAGTGGGTATTTAAGTCTTTATGTGGAGTTCCAATCTTCTTTATGGGGAATTGATATAGTGGTCTTACTACTAGTCAGCAGGGCTGCCTGAGCTAGGTGCCACATCACCTGCCAATCTCCTTGATGTGGGGATGGGTATTGGTGACAATACAGTGGGCCCCAGTGTTAAGCCAGCCACACTACTAATATAGCCATCTAGATCACCAGATCTCCCCGTCAATATTGATCCTCAGCTTGGTCAAATGTTCATGTTTCGAGCCATGGGGAAAGAGACCAGCTCCGCCAGAAGTGTTTATCTAATTATTTCCAGAGAGACCAAAGATTGGGCATGTTGAAATCCAACATGCCCGATCCTAGTTTCTCCCAGGACACCACTACACACTAGTATTACTCAGCACTGCGGAATATGTGGGCAGCGTTGTGCAAATGAATACAATGAACTTCTAGTTTGGTACTGAACTAATGCTATTTTTTATTGTAATTTGCCACAGACTCCGAGTATCTGTACTTATAATATGCTGCTCCAGTTAAGTTACAGATCTGCTTTACATTGAGAAATTACTTGGACGCCTTTTGGCTCCTTAGTCTAAAAATGTTTATTTTTTGGTTCCATTTGTGATCATTTTTTATGCCATCCGGAACCAAGTTTAAGAGTAAAAGAAATATGATTAGCTTTCTTTTATGTGTGTGTTGGGGGGGGTATGGAGTTTTTTGTCAATGTCAAAATCTAATAACCACCTGACCACCTCAAATATTGTTGCATTACAATCTAGGTCGTGGTTCTTCAATCTCAACCAGATAAGAAAGGTAAATGTTAATAACTTTTAAGGCAATGATGAATTACTTGTTCTTTTCATGGTGATACATATATATATATATATATATATATATATATTATATATGTATGTATGTATTTATTTTAAATTTTTTGTCATGCATTATTAATAGAAAATAAAAATGAAAGATTGAGGATTTTTTTCTGACCAGAAGTATGGACAATTCTTGAGTCTAAAACGTAAACTTATTTGACTTGAGACTCCCATTTACAACATTTAAAGAGACTCTGTCACCACATTATAAGTGCCCTATCTTCTACATAAGGAGATGGGCGCTGTAATGTAGGTGACAGTAATGCTTTTTATTTACAGAAACTATCTATTTTCACCACATTAGGAGCGGTTTTATCTTTATGCTAATTAGTTTCTTAATGCCCAAGTGGGCGTGTTTTTACTTTAGACCAAGTGGGCATTGTACAGCGGAATGTATGACGCTGACCAATCAGAATCATGCACTCCTCTCCATTAATTTACACAGCGCATATTGACACTGCGTTATTCACTACGTGCTGTCTTATACTGACACATCTGAAGTGTTTAGAAAGTGACTAGACATTCCTTCCAGCCAGGATGGGATGTCTGTTCACAATCCCTGCACTTCGTTAACGTTTGTTTGGTACTTACAGCAGAGCAAGAGTAATCTCGCTGTAACCTGTCATTTGCAGCGAGATTACGCATTGCTCTGCTGTAAGTACCAAACAATCGTTAACGAAGTGTGAGTTGATTTCCATAATGAACATTTGGGAGGGGGAGCCTGCAGTAAGCCACTCCTCCTTTCCAGACCCCTTTGAATGGAACCTGAATCATTGTTTTGCCGACACTGTAGTTGCGTTCGGTCTGAATTAGCTTGATAACCATAAAGTACGTTAAAAACCCTTTTTATATAGTGCGTTTAAAGGGGTTGTCCTACGAGAAATATTTCATCACAGATTCATAGAATGTTATCGATTGTTTGATTTGTGGCTTTTCCCCTTTGTCACACAGCGAACAGTGAATGGCCTGATAGGGAATGGAGAGGGGGAAGTTTATTGTGGGGAAAACCCCTTTTGAGCTGAACTCTTGTTTGTAATGGATAACAAGGCTACTTGTTCTTGAGACCGTTTTGATACATAAGACCCTATACATTAGGTCTGTAGATGAACACAAATGCTGTGATAATTGTTAGAGATCAGAACTTTTCTATAAACTCCATGACCGCACTATCTATATATAATCTATGTGACCCACTGCAAACCTTTTCTTGCCAGGGGAATTTCCGAGTCCTGATCAATGTACAGAAAATCAACTGTCCAGTTCTGCAAGACAGGATAACCGAGAAATAAGTACTTCTAATCTGGAGAACAAAACACAGACACGTGGCATCACTTCAGACTTCAGACCAGCTGAGGATTTATCAAATACAATAAATGACAACTTGGCATTTCCAGCAGAGCAGGTAAGAAGACAGCTGATATTTGTAGTGCTATTCCAAATGTATCATAGATTATTTTATTTCTATATTAAAATATTGATTTTAAATTGTATCTTTTGTAATGTGTGGGGGTTCTTCAAGTATTTGTATCGTGAAGATACTAAATGTAAAGTAAGAATATACTGTAGTATGACGTTTTTAATACCCATTTTTCTCTGTACGTATTAGATTGGTTACCCTGTCATGCAAGGGGAGGCTCAACAGCAAGATTTTAGTTCTCAAGATGTCACTGTATCAGGTATGGTGATTATATATATATATATATATATATATATATATATATATATAATTTATTTCTTTTAAACGTTTAATTGAAGAAATTCGGTACGATATAGAGTATTGCAACAAACATTACAAACTTTTCTGCACATGTGACAATCCGAGCATACAGTGTAAGTGCTCACAGTAAGGAAAAGAGACCATTCAAGCCTGAAGCAGAAGACTATGTCAAGCGATTCAGGAGTAATTGGCCAGTGCAAACTACTTTACAATATATGTATATTCCAACCATCGCTTCAGCCTAGGCACCTAACTAGAAGAGAGTCCAGCTCTCAAATAGTCAGGGGATATTTATATATTTATTTTTTGCTAGAAGTCAAGTTGGTAATTTAAAGAAAATGGGTGATTCCTAGATCTATAACTTTTTATTCTAGTATGGCTCCACTTCTCCTATCAGAAGTGTCGCAGCGAGACGCAGATGGAAGCATGAGAGGTCCTGTAGCCTAGGCAACCATAAGACGCCAGAAGCCTCTCCGGTAAATCTCTTATTTATTATAGTAAGAGCTCTGCAGGTGAGGTTGCTACAATCCTATGGTTGCCTAGGCTACAAACCAGTCCTGTCTGCAGACTGCCACGCTATTCCGTGCCATTTTAATTAATTTTTTTATTCGGGCTTTCAAAACATTATAATAAAATTGAACATGAAACCAGGAGAAGCACACGTCCTACCACAGAAGGCAAGAGCATTTTAGGATGATCTGAAGGTTAAAGAATGAGGTGGCTGCATCGCACCAAATGGGTAATGTAGACTTTGACTAAAACTGAATAGTCCGGGCCTCACTGGGTGCGAAGGCCAAGGTGACGTTACCTGATTTTTATCCAAAAAGTAGAGTTCTAGAATACCCTTGCATTCTGAACGTGGCTTTTTGTTCTCCTTCTTTTTTTTTTTAACCACGCCTGATGATGATCATCTTAATTTTGGGAGTTGGAGAATATCCTGTTTACACCAGTACCTAGTAGTCTCCTGTTTTGTTTGCTTTCCTTTACAGATTGCCTCCTAGGTGAACATGACCATGGAGAAGAAGATACATTCATTTTGACGCTGGTGGAAATTCCCATAAATGATGACTACGCCTATTCATGTAATTCAAACACGGCAGAAAGTCTTCCAGCCCCGGTGTTGATCAGTTCAGGCTCCTCACAAGTCCGAACACAGAATCTGAATCCCAGGTGAGATAATGGTGATATGTGGCTAGGCTAATAGAATAAGACATTCTTCTCAGATTGATGGCGTTTTCTTCTTTATCTCCTTCACACAGTGTGGAGACTGTATCCAATGAGCCTTGTACAGTTGGTCAGGAAGACAAAGAGCTGATTTTGAGTGCGAGAAGTTCTCGGTGCATTGATGAAGACGACCACACTCCTCTGCAAAATAAATCCCTTGTTTCTGAGGTAACAAAATATTTAGTTTTTGGTATGGAAGGAACAACAACGTGTGTCAGTTTTAAATAAGGCGTTGAACTGGTTTATCGATAATCGTGGCGGTGAAGGACTTTTTTCTTTTCTTTTTTTTTTTTTTCTTCATCTTCTTTTGTGGCGTTGCAAAGTACATCACGTGAGAATGTGTATGACAACCAGCCTGATTTCTAAACCTTTATATATATAGCTGATACTTTGGTAATATTCCGTGCTTATTAATTTCCTAAAGGAAATGTAATACCTATATATATATATATATATATATATATATATATATATATATATATATATATATATTTTTTTTTTTTTTCTTAATTTGAACCAGATACTAAATCCGTTTTTATTTTGTGATCGTAGGTTTTTTTTATTTTCTATATTCTGTGCATGATTATGGTGGCACCCATCTCACCTGAGCTGCTGTTAACAGCATTTTGAGATATGCTTTACTGCAGCCACGTGGACCATAGGAACCTGTGAACAGGAGGGGACCCTTTGTCTTTTATATGGGAGAGTTTTCTAGGCTATGCTCTGTGACCTGTGCAGAGGTCATTGTACAGGAAGGGGGGGGGGAGGGGGGGAGCGGTGTATCACCTATTATTAATCATGGATTTTGTGTTCTCTATATATACGTGGTACCTGTCATTGTATTTCTGCCTGTGATTAGGATAATAAAGAGAACTATTGAGAAGTGATCTCTACAGAACAGGAAGTGTCTGTCTATTGGCTCAGTGACCAGAGTGAAAACTGCAAAATTTTAGGATTAACTTTTAATATAGAAAATGACATAGAACATTAAAGAAAAAATCACCAAAAGTTCTTACAAAATGTTAAACATAAAAACATCATTTAAACCAGAAGTCATTTACTGATGAGACATTCCCTTCAATATATCTGTAAAGCTATCAGAGTGCCATTTCAGATACAGAGCTCCGAATCCCATGCAGATTGCTTGCGAGCTTACTACATACTGTTTTATACGTTGAACTCGCTAATTGATGTAAGCTCAGGCAGACAGAATTGATCATTGAACCCTATATGCAGGGGATATAGAGGTCTGTTTTAGCAAAACGAACCTACGGCCACTATAAAGTTTTATATTCGGAAATTAATCAGCACAGAATATTAGACCTAAAAACGACACTGTGTTAAAAGGTGGACATTAAATTTAAAAAGGACCGGTCTCCATCTAATGTACATATATAACCTTTGGCCCACTCCCTGCCTGTTTCCAGCGCTGTTTTTTCATGGTTATTCGCTGTAGTCAGCCAACGGGGTAGAACTACAGTGAATCTCCCCTGGGTGGAGCATCTTCACTGCCTCTGACACTATCCAATCAGCGAGAGGCAGATTATGACAAGTGTGTTTGATAGAAGTTTCTTCCCAGCGTGGTCTACCTAGGCAAGGCTAGTCATAAGCTGTCTCGTGCTGATTGGACAGTGTCAGAGGCCCTGAAGAAGGCTCCACCCAGGGAGATTCACTGTAGTTCTTGCCCCGTTGGCTAACTACCTGTGAATTACCATATTGGGTGCTTAAATTAAGAAGCATAATTACTCAGGAATAAAGGGGGGGGGGGCGGGAGCAGAACTAAAAAATAAAAAAAATAGTTGGAAAAAGGGAGGGAGTGGGCCAAAGGTGGTAATATATGGACATTAGATGTTGGGTCCCCTTTAAGGTTATGGGAAAATACTTTTCTGTTCAGGATGATAAATTGGTTCTGCTGACAAATTCTGTATAGTACATTAGAAGATTTTTATAAATACTTTGAAACCGATTTATTCAAAATAATTAATGTATGAATCTTGGGAAGGCGTTAGGCTGCATTGTGTGACAATATTATGTCGTCACTGATGCAATTTTAAGGGCATTCCTGCAGAGAATTGTCTGCTGGATTCTCTACAAAAAAACCTTAAATGGCTTTTTCGAGTTAACTTTTATGGCTTTTAACCTCGGAATGTGATTACATTTGTAATGCACTTACTGTATCAAAATTGGCCCCGTTTCCCGATGCTGCCATGTGGCATATGACTTGTGACATCACTCTTTGCCCGCTCTATTTACCAGCCGTATACCTATCACATGCTCAAACTGCCTGGTGGACGGCACGTCACTAGTGTATGGGCTGTTATACAGCCAGGAACGCGCATGTAGACAAGCGAGAGAACAGCAGGGACCATGCATTCTCGATCCTGGCTGTATAACAGAACAGCCCATACACCGCCTAGTGACGTGCCATCTACCAGGCAGAAACTTTTAACAGTTTGACCATATGATCGGTATACGGCTGCTAAACCGAGCGGGCAAAGAGTGACATCACCAGTCATGTGCCCCATGGCAGCATCGGGAAACAGGGCCAATTTTGATACAGTAAGTCCATTACAAATGTAATCACATTCAGAGGTTAAAAGCACTGACACAAAAGTGTTAACTCGGAAAACCCCTTAAAGGCCTATGACCAGTGTAAATCTTGCAGTGTTGATTGACATTTACTGTTCATTAAGATCAGCTTGTTCAAGCTGTAAAGCTTTTATTTGTGCTTTGAAATCTAACGCTTTTTTTTTTTTGTTTTTGTAGCAAGTAGATGATCCGGAAAACATAGCTACGGGTAAATATTTGTTAAATCTAACAATTTTTAAATGTTATGCTTGAGCATTTATTAGGGCTCTGCACTTGTGCATTGGATCATTCTGGTAAAAATAGCGCTGCGTGCAGAGCTTTTTTTTTTACTTGTCATCAC
Source organism: Rhinoderma darwinii (assembly GCF_050947455.1). NCBI lineage: Eukaryota > Metazoa > Chordata > Amphibia > Anura > Rhinodermatidae > Rhinoderma > Rhinoderma darwinii. Next base: position 551,808,212 of record NC_134687.1, read on the forward strand.
AATGGAACCCAACGTTCCCGGCTGTAAGTCAATGGGGTCTGTCAGGCCCCGCTGATATGCATTGTGCAAAGAATCCGTCACTGCGTCGTAGCCTCCCTTACAAACAGAAGCCAGTACACCGATGTCAACAGAGCCTAAGTTTTATCACGGTTTCAAGGGTTTGATCCACATACAAGAAACAGGGCAGCACATCCAGGAAAAAAGAGGAACTTATTCACCCAGCAATGCAATGTTTCAGTCCAACTGGACCTGCATCAAGCATGTGAACAGAACACACAAACACCGTTTATAAGGACTCAGTCATAAATGATAATTACTTAATCCATTCAAAAGTGTAAAATATCATGCAATACATGCAATAAAAATAAGCAAGGCAGATCTCATAATAAATATAAAGTGCTAAACAGATTAATAATATAATAAGTGCATATAAACAATGTAAGGCTACTGAATAATACTAACAAGTAGCTAAAGTGCCTAATTAGCCAGGAGAAAGTGGATTATAAACACAGGTTACATTACAAACAGTATAACCAGTGGATTTCCTGTTAGGCCGGATTCACATGAGCGTGTTTGGTCCGTGATATTCGGTCCGTATGTCGAATGCATTTCCCATACCGAACACACTGCAGGGGGCCGGGCTCCTAGCATCATAGTTATGCATCATAGTTATGCCTCCCCGTGGAACTAGTGTCCCGTACTGAAAACCTGATTACAGTACGGGACTGTTGTCCCGCAGCGAGGCAGTAACACCTAGCGTCATAGACAACTATGATGCTAGGAGCCTGGCTCCCTGCAGTGCGTTCAGTCCGGGAAATGCGGCCGACATACGGACCGTATATCACGGACCAAGCACGCTCGTGTGTGGGAGGCCGGTCTCTGTCTCGGGGTCTCCTGATCACCACTGCGCATGTCAGTCAAGTCTTTCTACAGCTAGACATTAGAGGATCCACTACTGACAGAAACAGAAAATGCTGTGAACTACGGCATGAGTCAAAAATGACATCACTTGCGCACGCGCACTTCTGTCAACGATCGTCTGGATGCCATCTTATGGGGGAAGACCGCGCTGCTGACTATATATGTATGATTATTATGTATTATATATCCGCCTATAGTATCATGTAGAAGCAGAAAAAGCATAGAATACTAAATTAGTATGTTGTATTTAAACTGTATCTAGGTCAAAATGCAAATTTAAAAAAAGGAAGAAACTCTGGAAATATGTCAGAGCTATGTAAGTGAAGTTCAATAAATCGTACAAACCAAAGGACACCATGTATTCAAGACCCTAAGGATAAATAGAGACCCCCAAGGGTTTGTCTGGATTTAAAGGAAATAAAAAAAAATACATAAAATAAATATAAATATATATATATATATATATATATATATATATATATATATATATATATATATATATATATATATATACATACATATATACAATTTTTGTCTAACAAGCAGGCAAAGTCAGAGTGTCATTGACTGCGTATATTTAGCGAGAGCTCTTATAGCAGATGCTGCTTTTACTTTTATGCCTTCTGAGGCTTATTTTAAATATCTGCATTTATTTTATTGAACAGTACTATGCAAAAGTTTTGGAATGTTGTGGAATAAGTGCTGCAAAGCAAGAATGCTTTCAAAAATGGAAGTGTTACGTTTTTGTTTTTTTATCAGTTAACAATACAAAGTGAATGAACAGAAGAGAAATCTAAATCAAATCAATATTTGGTGTGACCACCCTTTGCCTTCAAAACAGCATAAATTCAGTCATTGATTTTTTTAGGATTAGAGTCAGGTGTATGATTAACCAATTACACCAACCAGGCGATAACGATTATGACTTTCATATGTAGGTTGAAATGCAGTTGTTAGCTATAACAGAAACAGCTGTGTAGGAAGCTTAAAACTTAAAACTGGGTGAGGAACAGCCAGGCTCTGCTTCAAAGGTGAGGTTGTGGAAGACCGTTTCATGTCACAGGTCCACCATGGCAAGACTGAGCACAGCAACAAGACACAAGATAATTATACTTAATCAAGGTCTTTCCCATCAAAAATTTCAAAGCAGACTGGGGTTTCAAGATGTGCTGATCAAGCATTTTTGAAGGAACACAAAAAAATGGGCAATGTTGAGGACCGTAGACACAGTGGTCAGCCAAGGAAACTTTGTGCAGCAGATCATGCTTACTTCCCTTTGAAATTGGAAGATGTCCAGCAGTGCCATCAGCACAGAATTTGCAAAAACCAGTAGGATCCAGGTATGGCCATCTACTGTTTGGAGAAGTCTGGCCAAAAGTGGTCTTCATGGAAGAATTGCGGCCAAAAAGCCATACCTTTGACATGGAAACAAGGCAAAGCGTCTCAACTATGCATGAAAACAGGAACTGGGATGCAGAAAAATGTCAGCAGGTCCTCTGGACTGATGAGTCAAAATGTGAAATATTTGGCTGTAACAGAAGGCAGTTTGTTCGCTGACGGTCTGGAGAGCGGTACATTAAAGAGTGTTTGCGGGCAACGGTGAAGAGTGGTGGAGGTTCTTTGCAAGTTTTGGGCTGCATTTCAGCAAATGGTATTGGGGATTTGGTCAGGATTAATGGAGTCCTCAGTGCTGAGAAATACAGGCAGATACTTATCCATCAGGGAGGCGTCTGATTGGCTACAAATTTATTCTGCAGAAGTACAATGACCCCAAACATACAGACAATGTCATTAAGAACTATGTTCAGCTTTTTGGCTAAGTTGTTATAAGATTTATGCCCTGTCATTGTGTTGTTATGATGTTCATCAGCACGTACACCCTCCTTTTATGGCACAAGATTTGTAGATTATATGGAAGTCTGTGTTCTCTCTTAACATTGAATGAGGTTGGTTTCCTCGTTTCACCCCCCTTGCAACTCTGTAGTCGGGCCACGACATCTTAAGACAAGGGACATCCTCTGTGGGATAGGAGGCTCCCCCTTAATACCTTTTTGCCTATGGAATGTCGTTGCCTCACTACATCTTTTTCTATTTTTTCTTTTGTATATAGTTCTATGTGTGTTTTGCATCTCTCCGGTGTTCACGCCTACATTGTATTATGAAGCTAATTGTTTTCTGAATGGGTCATGGCCCCGATTACTTTCTTGACACTGAATGTAAATGGGTTTGGGACACCGCAAAAGAGGTCTCAGGTGTTCAAAATGTTTAAACAGGATAAGCCGGACGTCTTGATGTTGCAGGAGACTCATTTCCGCCATGAGAGGTTACCCCGCTTGCCGTTGTCCTCGTACAGCCAGTGGTTCCATAGTACCCATACATCGGCCTCTAGAGGTGTGACTGTAGGTATTCATAAAGATTTTCCATTTAAAGTAGAAGTTTCAAAGGCTGACCCGGCGGGCCGATATATTTTTCTTAAGGGTTCTCTCTGCAACACCAAGATGACTATAGCATGTTTGTATGCCCCCAATGATAAACAGATTCCGTGGTTGCTTAAGACATTACGTATACTTAAGAGTTTTGGGGAGGGGATGTCAGTTGTGGGAGGGGATCTAAATGTGGCGCTGGAACCTGATCTCGACTCTACTTCGACCGCCCGTGTGTTCACTCATCGAGCTATGCACAAACTTAAATTGATGTTATATAACTGCCAGCTAACGGATGTATGGCGTCTCTCCCATCCACAGGAAAGAGACTATACATTTTATTCACATCGACATAAAGTATATCGCAGACTAGACTACATCTTTATGTCTACGCCGTGCCTTTCAAATTTGCAGTCAACTTCCATAGGGCATATTACAGTTTCAGATCATGCCCCGGTGCTGGCTACAATACATGTTCGAGATCTGCCGGTCAGATCTTGGTCCTGGCGGCTTAATGACACGATACTCTCAGATGAGGTGCACACGGGGGTCTTGGGTGCGAAATTGGAGGAATATTTTTGTCTAAATAGTACACCTGATGTAACAGTGCCAGTAATATGGGAAGCCCATAAAGCATTTATCCGAGGTGAATTCATTGCATTATGCTCTCGTTTGAAGAAGGATAGGAATAAGAAAATGCAGTCTTTGCTGGCGCAGATCTCGGCTCTTGAACGACTACACCAGCAAACTCTGACAGCTCCATTACGCAAGGAATTGGACTCCCTCCGTCATAATCTTAAAGATATGCTAAATATACAGGCAGCAAAGGCCTTTCAGAGACTCAAATGTCGTATATATTTACATGGGGACAGGGGCTCAAAATTGATGTCCAAAATGCTCAAGACTCAAACGGAGAAATCCTTTGTTTCCTCTGTTAAGACTGCCTCGGGTCAGCGGGTTTCTACCACTCCTCAAGTGGCCGAAGCCTTTAGACAGTTCTACGCTAATTTATACAATCTAGACGCTCAAGGTCCAGCGAGTTCATTAGCCTCAGCACACGAAGACAGAGAGGTGGCGGTTCGGTCTTTCCTCAGCAAACTGACTTTTCCCCAATTATCAGATAGTGAAAATACATCCCTATTGGCCCCCTTCACGATAGAAGAACTATGTTCAGCATAAAGAAGAACAATGAGCCCTGGAAGTAATGATATGGCCCCCACAGAGCCCTGATATCAACATCATCGAGTCTGTCTGGGATTGCATATAGAAGGATTTGAGGAAGCCTACATCCACAGAAGATCTGTGCTTAGTTCTCAAAGATATTTAGAACAACCTCCCTGCTGAGTTCCTTCAAAAACTGTACAAGTGTACCTAGAAGAATTGATGCTGTTGTGACGGCAAATGGTGGTCACGCCAAATATTGATTTTAGATTTCTATTCTGTTTATTCACTTTATAATTTATTTATTTTTTTATCAATTTACAAAATACAGACCGTTCTATTTTTGAAAGAATTCTTACTTTGCAGTATTTTTCCACAACTGCCTAAAACTTTTGCACTGTAATATGTCTGACCATCTTTAAACTAGCTAATGTATTAGATCCACCTGTGCACTTTTATAATGACTGTGCGATAACCTTACGACTTATTAGTAAAAAATCTGCTGCTTGTGTGGATAATCATCCATCGCATTACTAGGGGATTATTTTGTACGTCCTGTGACTTCATAGGGCAGATTTATTGTCAACATTTTGTAAACTTTAATTTATAGCACACAGTAAATTTATTGACACTGCATAAAGAATAATCATGCTGTTGATGAATAAGTTATTGGTAATAATATAGAGCTGACATATTTTATGTTTACTATTTCTTGTAAAGCGCTGTCGAATATCACAATAAAATGAGAGCGAATTTCATATAATGACATTTCTATAAAGGGGTTGTATGAGATTAGAAAAACATTAGTACTGGATCTCAGCCCCTTTCACTGGAATGAAGCGGAGTTGCAATTCTAGATACACCCTGGACAGCAGTGGCACTCTTTCTGGAAAAAAGAAGCCATGGTTTTCTAATGTTGTACAGCCCCGTTAAAGAATAATATATTCTGAGGGTGTCCATTTCATTGCACCACTGCGATAAGCCACAAAAAAATTTAAATATAGAATTATCATACATGTATATTTTCCAGATGTTGAAGCGGATGGTGACCGTAAAGTTGCATCTGAGGTTTCAGTTACGGAACCCAAGACTGAAGAACCAGCTGGGATTTCTCAAATTAGTGCTACTGCTGTAAGAGAGAGACCCACAAGCTGGCCGGCAGCGGCGGCCAGTGGTCCTGTGCCTATGGACATGCCCGGAATATCTACGACTGACTCTTTAAACAGAAACCGACTGCCTCTAGTATATGCAAATCCAGTAACAACTTCTAAAACAACATTAAAAAGGTGAGTCCACTGTCCCTTCCATGTAATGGACACTGAAGCAATCAAAAATGCAGAATATATCTCCTACGGTTACTTGTTAGGATATCTCCATATGTTGGCGCATATTGCCTTATCTTTGCACTTACAATGATCACACTGTCTACTCCCTAATATTTAGTAGATACATATTTTTCAGCATTCTCGAAAATGTACGGCACAGGTACGAAGTAGGTTATACACCGTAACGTACAGGTATGACACAGGCTGCACTATTACTGGCATGAGTTGGCTATAGCTTCTACGGTAGCAGTTGGGATCGAAACCATTTTACCCCTTAGATATAGCTCTCAATAACGACTGCAGCAGCTAAGGATGTACATGGAGGGAGGGAGTGCTCTGTTACCCCATCGGTGCCCCCCTGCTATTGCATCGATGAATGGTTGCTATGGCAACCGGGGGCCTGACATCAGAAAGTCCATATTAGGCCCTGCCGTACAAACGTTTTCTTGTTTTCTTAGGCCTGGGAAAAAACCTTTGGGATTTTTACCTTTGATTTGCAAAGAAAAGCAGCCGAAGGAAACAAGTGAAGAAAACCAGAAGAAGAAAAATCTGCCAAAGCCAAAATGTAGAAATATTTCCCCTAGAGTCCATGATCAAACGAAAGAAAGTCTAGATTTGAGCCTAGAAAATGCCAATGACTTTGAAGTGCCTTCGTCATCACTTGTTTTTTCACCAACTGAAAAGCAGAATGCTGAAATTGCAGAGGCCTTCCCCTCCACATCTCAAGTAAGTTTGAATAGTCAGTAACTTTTTTTTACCAACTTTGTATAAATCAATAGTATAAGCGAATATAAGAAAGGTTTTCATTATCTTAACTTATCTTATTAGATAAAAAAAAAAATGCCTCTTTCTCCACCACTTAGACTTTTTTTTTTGTTTCACTCTCTTCCTCCTAACATTTTACTCACTGCTGTAGCTTATAGCAAGTGTTTTATTGCACCCCAGTGCTGGATTCGCAGCTACACTGCTCATTACTGCTGTATGATATCCTCCATGTTGCTGCAGATTCTGATGGTGTGCTACAAAGAGATTGGGGAGCAGGGTGCTCTATTCTCTGTGTGCTTTGCATGGGAGACAGTAGCCACTAGGCTTCACCCACTAGCTCAGGGAAAAATGACAATTCAAAAGAGCCTGCAGAGGGGAAACAGCTAGAAAAAGACCATAAAAGTCATATAATGGACAGAAATGGTGTTATTCCCCATGTACACACATACGACAGCTGATTCAATGTCTTTGTATACTAGACTTCATCTAGGAGAAGTTCCACCTGCCACTATCTAAGGCAGAGTTTGCGCATTACAGTTGCGCCACTTCCTGCAATTTGTTTTATTCAATAGCAAATAGTCATGTTCAGGTTGCACTGTTGTCCGCTGATCTCACTATTGCTGCTTTTATTTTCAAAAACGGTTGCCTCTGACGTGGGCGTTCCCAGTGAAGCATGCACTCTTTCTCCCCCTGCTTTCTCTGGTTAACCTTCTTTCTCTCCCAAATTTCCAAATGTGAAATAACATAATTTACTATGACCATAGATGCTTCTGCAGAGTTTGTTAACCCCTTAACGACCGGCGTATAGTGTTTTTAAGTTGGCCGTTCAGGGTAGTTCTTCTGAAGCGCCGCCTTTTCACGTCGGCACTTCGGAAGAACTTTCCCCGCGTCGTGCGGGGTGCTGCTGAAGCCCGGGCTGTTACTAACATTCTCGGGCTTCAGAGCAACGATCGGAGACCACTAACAGTGGTCTCCGATCATATTTAACCCCTCAAATGCGGCGCTCATTAGCGAGCGCCGAAGCTGAGTGATTTTAGAGGGAGGGGGCTCCCTCGATCATCCCATTGGCATCCCTGCGTGCATCGCGTAGTGCCGATGGGTTCTATGGCAGCCTGGGGGCCTAACAAAGGCCCCCAGGTCTGCCTTTAGTAATTGCCTGTTAGGCCATGCCAGAGGCATGACCTAACAGGTGCCTGTCAGTTTTACACTGACCAGCAATAATACACTGCAATACAGAAGTATTGCAGTGTATTATAATAGCGATCAAAACTTTGCACAGTAAAGTCCCCTAGTGGGACTAAAAGAAAATATAATAAAGTTTGAAATAAATAAATGTCCCAACTAAACCCCCCCCCTTTTTACCTTTTACAAAATACTTTATTATGAAAATAAGTAAAAAGTTACTCATATATTTGGTATTGCTGCGTCTGTAACTAATCCAACTACAAAACGATTACATTATTTAACCCGCACGGTGAATGCCGTAAAAAAACAACGCCAGAATTGCTGTTTTCTGTTTATCCTTCCTTCAAAAGAATTTGATAAAAAGTGATCAAACAGTCGCATCTACTCCAAAATGGTACCAATAAAAACTACAAGTCGTCCTGCAAAATAACAGCGCTCCTACAGTTGCATCGGTCAAAAAATAAAAAAGTTCTGGCTCTTCAAATATGGAGAGACAAAAGCAAATTAAGACGCAAAAAAATGGCAACATTTCTGTGTTTTTTTTTCCAGTACCCCACTAAAAAAGTTATTAAAAAGTTAATCAATAAATGAGATGTACCCCAAAATGGTGCTATTATAAAATGCAACTTGTCCCGCAAAAAATAAGTAGTCGCAAAAATAAAAAAGTTATAGATCTTTGAATGCGACGATGGAAAAACTAAAAAAATTGCTCGGTCATTAAGGTTTAAAATGCCTTTGGTATTATGGGGTTAAAGAAGCAAAAGAATAATATGACTGCAGGATCACACGACACATCGGGTTTGTTTTTAGCAATAGAGCAACAGCTGCACATGGGTCTACATAGGAACTGCATACACAAAACTGCACAATGTTTTTAATCAAAATCACCATTTACAAGGTGATATCCCACTAGCTAGAACTCTGCAAGGACAATGCGTACCACATGAGAAGGCAGTGCGCACAGCATGTAAATAGCTTGGAAAATTAAAAAAAACAATGTCATGGCTTTAGAAGCTTCTGATTGGCTAATTGACATAATTTGCCTTAATTGGAGGTATACCTGTGGCGGTATTTTAAGGCTTACCTTAAAACCCTACTTTCCTCTTTTGCTTGACCTTATGGGAAAATTTAAAGAAATCAGCCAAGACATCTGTAAAAGAACTGCAGACCTCTGTCTGGTTCATCCTTGGGAGCAATTTCCAAACGCATGAAGATACCACATTTATCTGTTCAAAAGATAATATGCAAGTTTAAACCCCATGGGACCACAAGGTCATCATACCATTCCTCTCTAGGAGACAGAAGGAGTCTCCTTCCTGAATGTACTTTGCTGCTGTTCAATTAATTTATATTTTTTGAACCAAACGACCTTGCTGGAGGAAATGCAAAAGTATCTATATCCACAGTAAAACGTCTGCTATAGCAACATAACCTGAAGGGCCGCTCAGCAAGGAACCAAAACCGTCATAATAAAAGTTAGCTTACAGTTTGCAACTGCACATGGGGATCAAGAGCTTATTTTTTGGAGAAATGCCCTCTGGTCAAAAAAATGGAACGGTTTGGCCATAATGACCATCCTTATGTATGGGGGGAAGCTTGCAAGCCCCAGAGAACGCCATCCCAACCGCGAAGCTCTGGGAAGGCAGCCTCATGTTGTGGGGGTGCTTTGCTGCTGGGACGGGGGACGGGGGACTGGTGCACTTCATAAAATAGATGTCAATGTAAGGAAGGAAAGTTCTATGGAGGTATTGAAGCAACCTCTCGAGACATCAGCCAAAAAGTTAAAGGCCATGTACACCTTTTGAGCCACAATTTATTTTTATTTTTTAAATAAATCAATGTTTTAAGTTATTTCAAACAACTTTTAAATGAACTTTAAGAAGCAAAAAAAATAAACATTTTAATTTTTTAAAGAGGATCTGTCACTAGTTTAGCTAGAAGATAGAGCCTTACTAATCTAATAGGCGCTGTCACACTGATAATGCTAGTGAAAATTGTGTCCCAAAACGTTTAGCTACACTTCACTTTACAATTGAGGGAACTTATACAGACAATATCAGACATTAGATGGTGGCAAAACGAATTAACAATTCACACGAGGAGTGAGGAGAAAGAGGGGTGACACAAAATGTAAAAAGTGCTTGTTAACTACGATGGTCCAGCCATCTTTTTATACATATGGGGTAGTGCACCTAAAGCTGCATGAGACAGTCACCAGCCAGTAACTGTGTATGACAGACATGAAGTGTATTAGGGTGCATGGAGTGTGGGGGATGCGGCTGAATGAGGGGGTCATGTTCTGATGATTAATGTAAATGGGGTCCAAAAAAAGGAGTCCGATATAGGCCTGTCTTTGTTTCAGGGCACATTTAAAACTGGATGTTAGGAGTTAATCTGGTTGTCTGCGGTAGCGCATTCTAGGGGACTGGTGCAGCACAAGAGAAATCTTGGAGACGGGAGTGGGAGGTCTGGATTGTGGTGGATGTTAATCTAAGGTCGTTGGCAGAACTTAGAGTGCGAGTAGGGTGGTAGACAGATGAGGAAGGAGATGTAAGGAGGTACAGCACTGTGGAGAGCTTTGTGGGTAAGAGTAATAAGTTTGAATTTAATTTTGAAAGGTATGGCCAACCAGTGCAGTGACTGGCAGAGGGTAGAGGCGTTAGTGTAGCGGTTGGTCAGAAAGATGAGCCTGGCTGCTGCATTGAGGATAGATTGGAGAGGGCAGAGTTTAGTGAGTGGAAGACGGAATAGTAATGAGTTACAGTAGTCAAGACGAGAGTGAATCAGAGTGACAATGAGAGTTTTGGCTGTTTCCACAGTAAGAAAAGGGTGGATTCTGGAGATGTTCTTGGGGTGAAAGTGACAGGAGCGTGAAAGTGATTGAATGTGAGGAGTAAAGGAAAGATCTGAGTCAATAATAACCGCGAGACAGCGGGTGTCTTTCTGTACTCTACTATATTAATTATGCAAACAAAGTATTCGCCCTGTCTGTACTATGTTTGTCTTGCCTTGATTAGTTCTCAAAATCTTTATTGAATTTAAAAAGTAAATGGCACATTGTAGGTGGAGGATTTTGTATTGGGGCCCAGGGGCTTCAAGTTACTCCCCTGGTGGAAGAATAAGACTGACTCTTATCTTTGTTTACATTTCAGATTTTGGATAGTCCAGATACAGAGCTAAACACGCCGTCCAAATCACATGACCTAGCTACTGAAGAAGAAGAAGCCGCTCCCGTGTCTGAATATTTTTTTAGTGATATCTTCATGGAGGTCGATGACTGATGGAATCGGACAGTTAGCGCTTAGCTACACACATTGGCACACCTGACTATCATGTACAGTATCTGAACTGGATGTGCCTTGTACAGCATTGGATATATTTTACAGGGAACACGCATGCTCTGCGCCTTTTTTTAATATATGTATAACCGTTGTGTACAGTCAGACATTCTGAAAGATCTCTATTTATTTAATTTATTTATTGGCGGTATTGCTGTGCAATGCATTACAGAATGCTATTTTCAGGGTAAAATATTTGGACTAGCTTAACGAATAGCATTAACGTGATCAAACAGTTTTTTGTTTTTTTAAGCACCATAAATATATTGTATATATGTGTTCTTCTTGATGTTCGACTCCAGGCTGGCAGTCTTATCAGAATTACATTTGGCAATTCTCCTGTTTGTTGATGGTGAGGTTTCAAACAAAAAAGCTTAAAGTGGTATTCCGATTTCAGCAAATGAAAGTTATTCTTTAGTAGGAATTGTATTAATTCCTTCGTTTTTTTTTTTTTATTTAGTTTTTTTTTTAAATATCTCTGCTTTCTCTCATTTAATAGAAACCTTCATTGTTTGCCTTCAGTGGAAGATGTCGTGGTCAAGTGATGATTCTCTGCTCATTACATTACAGAGCTTCTGATACATATATCGGGGGAAATTTTATCAACCGTGTTACATTTTCTGGTGTAGAAAAGTCACAAAAAGGCCCAAAAGTCACAATTTGGCTTTTTTACGGTGTCCTCACCCTTTTTGTGGAAAGCGGGTGTGGCCACAGTGGGCCGACAAATTTATTATTTATGCCAGAAAACTGGCATAAATTACAGGCAAAATCTACACCAGCTCCTAGCTGGTGTAGCTTTCTGTCTGGGGCGTAGCAAGGTAGAGGTCCATGCCCAGCCTTGTACCTTGCCTACGTTCCTCCCATTCCTCATTGGACAAAAAAAAAAAGAAAATGTCAAAATGTACTTCTACTTCTCACCACTTCTCCCCACTGGGTCCCATCCAGCTCCCTCTTCATGCCGCAGCTTATTCAAGGTACTGACCGGGCAGCGTCCATACCTATGCGACGCAGCACTGAACGTCATCACGGATGAGGGGGCGATGGATGGAGTGCAGTCGTGATGCCACAATTGTTGCACATGGCCAGTGGAAAGATGCAACACATTTATTCTCTCTTGTTAATAAATGTGTTGCATCTCACTCCAGCAAATTGGATATGAAGACTGGTGTATAAAACGTCCAGTCTTAATTGTGTGTTCATCACATGACTAAGATTCCCTATTGAATGACTGCAAGCAGAGATCTTGAAATCCATGAATTGATGCAAAAAGCATATTGAAAAATAGTATGATTTTTCATTCTAAAATGAATAAGCTTTGATTATTGAAACTGTAATCCCCCTTTAAGAAAAGGGAAGGGGCTTGGATTGCTTTGTCTCCGCATACAGCAGAAACCGAGCCAAGTAGGGAGGAGCGTGATTGTATCTGTTCACAATTTGCTGCTCTTTAGGATGCATTAAGCCAATTGTTTTTCCACAGGTCTCAGAGCAAATTTGTCAAATACAGTTCAGAATGATTTCATTATTGGTGAATTGTATTCCAGGTCTGGTGAATTGGCAAAACGATTCGCTCATCTCTAGATGAAAGCGAAGGACAAAGTTTCTTGCGCTTTCACAGACCTATTTTTCTTTCGCATTCATTTTTACGTTTGGGGTAACTTTAGCAACCTGGATAAATTGTTAATACAATTGGATTAAGATCCTGTCATGTTGTCTTTTATTTATAGTCTTAAATATCTTGCGTATATACTTAAGACTCCAGGAAAAAGTTATTGGGATCGGCAAGCTCTATAAGGGCAATGCACTTCAAATATCTGCACTTGTTTTGAAAAGCAATCCATAATAAAGGGTGTGCAAAAAAACAATTTCTATATAGGTCCACAATCCTGTGCTGATCGGTTTCATAATATAGCTCTTTAGTGGTTGGAACTTTCTTTTTCTGATACAGAGCTCGAAATCCCCTGCATAAACAAGATTTAGAAGATCACATTCTGGCCTCCTACAGCTGCCACTAGCGGGATTTTAGGAGCTTACTGAATATTGTTATACATAGAACTCAATGATAACACAGTATGCAATAAACTCCCATCTTCCCTCTAGTGGCAGATGCAGGTAGTCAGGAAATCTAGATCTATGCAGGGGATATGGAAGGCTGTATCAGAAAAATGTGGCTCCTGCTCCTACTACAAAGATATATTAGGAAATTAATAGGCAACAAATTTTGGACGTTAAAAGGTGGACATTGACTTTAAGCTGATTATGATAAGTGTTGGCCAAACCGCTATCCAGCCTGACGCCTCAATAAACTTGCATGCTCAGTTTGGTGAAGCATACAAGTTGGTTTCAGTAGGGAAACCTCCAACAACTGGCAACGAGGGACCATAGACGTGAGATCTGCCAACACAAATCTCATGACCAGATCAGGTAGAGCCACTTTTTTTTTGTTCGATACAACAATACTATTCTGCTAACTTAATATGTACTGCAGAAAGGGACACTAAATCTAAACTATTTCGTTTATAAAAATATCTTCTAATATTAGTGACTAATATATGCGGCGTACCAGAAAAGGGCCAACACCCCATCTGTAGGGTGCAGAACTCCTCTATACACCAGGGGGAGGGGGTGCAGGTGGTCACTCCTCAGTGTTCTATGAGATTAAAGGGGACAGCTCTTTAACATTGCACCCCTTTGATGGTCTTGTTCAAAATGTTTGGTTTTTTTTGGCGAGTGAAATATAGTTTTGGTGTACTTGTGTGTTGTATCTACATTTTGAACAGCGCTCTCCAGTCCATGTATGCCAAGGACTCATTTTGGTGTTTTGTTTTTTAAATGGTTTGTTTTGTTTGACGTGTGTGCTTGGCCAATAAAATCGATACTTTTCTTCTTTCTTTTTTTTTTTAAATGTATGTGTGTATATATATATAATAATTTTTTTTTTTTTACTTTGTCCCCTTTTTTATGTTCAAATTTCAAATTTGTTATTTTGAGCCCTATATTTTATTTGGAATCTAACGATGTATAAAATGTACAATCTGTAAAAATAAATTCTAGTGATGGTTTTTTCTGCTACTTGTAATGACATTACGAATGCTCTTACGAAAGTTCAGTTCTTCAGTAGGAGATGGGGATCATTGGTTCACATATCTTCCATCCACAGAACAGTTTGTAGGCCTGCGCGGCAGCAGATCGTCCCTATGGCTCTGTATTTCAGAAACTCGCAGGCCCCATGCGCCTTCCTATAGTATTTTATTACAGAGATTTCTTCCCTAGAAGCAATGCCTTTGTGGCGGAGAATATCTCCTTAAAGGAGTTGTCCTACGATTTAAATATAAAATTTCTAAATTATGGGATAAATTTATATTTCTCCAATCACATGTGAAACAAATTCTCACAAATTGCTTTGGTTCAACTACTCGGTATTTGGAGTGTCAATTGATAGGTGACGTGCCATTCGCTACATCGGCCTTATTCACACGAACGTGTTAAACGGCCGTTGAAACAAGGGCTGTCACATGGACCTATATAATTCAATGTGGCTGTTTCAAGGGAGCGTGTGAAGGGTCCGTGAGAAAATAAAACATGTCATATTTTTTCACGCTTCACGCATCGCTCCATAGATTCTAGTCTATAGGGGATACGTGATATCACATCCTGCAGAGTACGGATGCACCTTGGACGTGAGAAATGCCCGTTTTTCACATCTGAGATGCGCACCGCCTGTGTGAATTAGGCCCTAGTGTGGAATGCTTTACCTTCTCCTTTTTGCCTAGTTTTTCCCTATTCCCTACTTTTCTTTTTTCACTGCGGATTGTCTGCTCTTTGAAATAAAAATACTGCTTATTGTTTGTTTAGGCAAAATTCCTCATAGAGAGTAGCTCAATGTCTTCAGCTGAAACCGCTGGACCTCTGTCCTACTTCTCCATATAACTTCTTGGTTAGTTAAGAGATAGAGGGTCATCTCTATTCTTGCCCAATGATCTCAAATTGTCACGGGGTGCTGATATGTTTATAATGTTTTCTGTATTTGGAAAATGATTAATAAAAACATGACTTATATTATTTTTTTATGTTTATATAATTTTTTTAACATACCAATTTTTCTATTAATATCATTAGAAGAAAGTGTTTGTGTCTGGATATTGCAGTTATATATGTTTTATTTTTTTTTAATTATTACAATAGAAAAATGTTTGCATTATTTATGGCTTTTTTTTTTTTTTTTTTTAAACAAAATCAAGTTTATTGGGATGTACATATAGAATAAAGTGATCTAGACTGAACACAAAAAAAACAAAACAAGCAAAAGCCATGTCCGCAGGCCGGCAGAAGTAGAAGAGTCACTGGAAATTATTTATCCAAGTTCAGGTCCTTGGACAAATCCATTTAGTTACAAAGAATGGACAAATACAAAGACCTTCAGCACATCAATAATAAGGCAAAAACATTGACGCACAGCAAGAAATGCCAATGTGTCCGCATCAATTACAGACGCAAGGAAAAGCAAAGATTTGATGAAATAAGTGTACCTGTGTGTATGCAATGTTAACAAATAAGTAAATCAAGTTATCCAAGAGCTAGTGTGTGATCCGCCGTGGAATATATGGGAGGTGAGATGTCAGGTGCGCGTCATAGAGCGAGAGGAAAGAGGGTGATGCACAGCCTTTTGAGGTTTGAAAAGAACAGCACTATAGGGGGACCAGGCGTTAAAGGGATATAAAGGCAGGTTTTTTGGGGTACGGTGATGACACCGTGTGGGAAGAACGATGCCATAGCTTGGGGAACTTGCCAAAATATTTTTTATGGTGACAAACTTTTTTTTTTTTTAAAGGGCAAGCTGTTGAAGATAATCGAGTCGTGGAGAGGTGTGGTTAGCCATCCAATACCTTACCAAACATTTATGGGCTATAAATAAAAGTTTGTTAGAAAAGGCTGTTTAGACGTAGAGGGATAGTATTCAGGTTCCAGCCATAGGAGGCAGAATGGGATGTCATGTGCCTATGACCCCAAATCCCATCATTAAGGAATCTTATAACCTGTTGCTAGTATCCTTGGATTTCAGGACACTACCAATAAGATGAAAGAAGGTCCCAAGAAAGGTATAGCACACTTGTGGATATGCCATGAATGTCCAAGATGGGTCTTTATCTGCAAACGGAGGCCCAACGTAGATGTTAACCAGCCCTTCCCTGCCTAATCCTAGAAATAGCTGAAACCGTTGTGATGTCCCTGCATGTTAACGGTCTAAAGACTACCTACTTGTGTTGTCACAATTTACCTGTCAAACGGTTGTGATCGCAGAGCAGTTACCTGTCGGGAACACCATTGTGATTTCACAACATCATACATCCCTAATCCTAGCTATAGCTGAAATAGTTGTGATGTCACTGCATGGAACCTCTCTGAAAGCCACTTGTGATGTCACTGCATGGAACCTCTCTGAAAGCCACTTGTGATGTCACAATAGTTTAGTTGACAAACAGTTGTGATGTAACATCAGTTACTTGGTGGAAACACTCTTGCGATAACACAGTAGCTTACACAGGTTGTTACCTCACACTCTGGAGCTATGGTTATTTAACCCGTTAGTGACCGGCCCATAGTGTTTCTACGTCAGTTATTAACGGGCCTTATTCCGATGCCATAGACTTTTTACGTCGCGGCATCGGAATAAGTAAACAGAGCAGGGAGCTGTCAAATCTCCCTGCTCTCAGCTACCAGAGGTAGCTGGGGGCGTCCCTGCTCTGCCGGGTGAGATCGATATTAGTATCGATCTCACCCGTTTAACCCCTCAGATGCGGTGCACAATAGCGTGCACTGCATCTGAGTGGTTTTGGAGAGCGAGAGGGAGCAAACTCTCATCCCACCGGCACCCGGCGATAAGATCGCCAAGTGTCTGTTTATCCGATGGCAGCCGGGGGCCTAATAAAGGCCCCCAGGTCTGCCTGTGGTGAATGCCTGTCCGTTTTACAAAAAAAGTTTAAAAAAAAAATATGAAAAACCCACTTTTTCCCCTTACAAACTTCTTTATTATTAACAAACAAAATAAAGTAAAAAAGTTACACATATTTGGTATCGCCGCGTCCGTAACGACCTCGACTATAAAGCTATTACATTATTTAACCTGCACGGTGAACGTCGTAAAAAATAAAATTAAAAAAAAATGCAAAAATTGCTGTTTTCTTTGAGTCCAGCCTTAAAAAAAAAATGTGATAAAAAGTGATCAAAAAGTCGCATCTACTCCAAAATGGTACCGATAAAAACTACAAGTCGTCCCGCAAAAAAAAAGCCCCCCTACAATTGCATCGGCAAAAAAATAAAAAAAGTTATGGCTCTTCAAATATGGAGACAAAAACAAATAATTTTGAAAAAAAGAGCGTTTTTACTGTGTAAAAGTAGTAAAACATACAAAAACGATACAAATTTGGTATCGTTGCAATCGCAACAACCCGCTGAATAAAGTTATTGTATTATTTATACCACACGGTAAACGGCGTAGATTTAGGACGCAAAAAAGTGGCCAAATTGCAGGGTCTTTTTCTATTCCCCCCCCCCAAAAAAGTTAATAAAAGTTAATCAATAAATTCTATGTACCCCAAAATGGTGCTATTAAAAAGTACAACTTGTCCGGCAAAAAACAAGACCTTATACAGCGATGTCGATGCAAAAATAAAAAGGTTATAGCTCTTTGAATGAGACGATGGAAAAACTTAAAAAATGGCATGGTCATTAACGTCTAAAATAGGCTGGTCATTAAGGGGTTAAACAACGTCTAATGTCATAGAGAAGATGTCACACTGGCGTCCAGGCTGTGAGAACCCTGTAGGCTACATTTGATCCTCTTTGTGATCGCGATCATTGGGCCCACAACGGGATTTGACTCTGAGGGCCCACCTTCCACCTATGATAAAATTTTGACATATACATATTGACAGATACAGGACATATAAATATTGATGCCGTATACTCTATACAGAAATAGTACCAACATATACTGCCCATATAAATAATACGCTGAAGCAGCCCCTTCCCTCTTGGCATCAGTGGGGGTTCACGGCAGTATCACTTTCTGTGATGGGAATAACCCTTTTAATTTACCACATAATTTAGAGATTTCGGAGATTGATCTTGAGAACAATCAAAGGCGGAATTTATTTTTATTTTGCATTCATCTCTAAAAGCAAAAATACATCTCACATATGAAGGTTATCGTCAAAAAATTAAAAAGCTAAGGCTCTCAGTAGGGTAAAAACGGATACATACGCCTAATGTTGAAAGTTAAATCTATTTTAGCTGTGTACTTTTTAATCAAGGAAACGACTCAATGACGGATACCAATAATTTAGGATTTGATCATCTGCCGGGATAGAAGTGCTACTTCCCAGAATATGTAATTTTGCTTGATGGAAGTGGAGCCAGGGAATTGCGGCTGGGGGTACATACATTCAAAGTTGCCAAAAGTCCTGAATTTACAGGGACAATCCTGGCAAATTACTGTCTTAGACGTGTCCCGGCTACTGCCATATTCAATTGTATCTGCGTCCTCAGGATGCAGATACAATTGAATATTATAGCAGAGCAGGAAGCTATCCGCTCCCTGCTCTGCCATTCCCTCATCCTGGAGCGCCAGAATCCCTGACCAGAACTTGTTGGCACTCCAGAATCCCTGCTCCTAGAGGTGTGCCACTATCTACGAGTGGGGGTGTGTGGTACTATCTAGAGGGAGGTGTATGTGGCACTACCTAGAGGTGGTGTGTGCCACAGTGCAGTGAAGCTGCCATAACAACCAATCAGATTCCCGGTCTCAGTTTTCTGTACAGCTTCAAAAATGAATGACGTGGTCTGACTGGTTGTTTCCGGCCCCCTGGGATTGTACGTGAGGTGTTCTGTATTACTAGTAACATTACGTCCTATTCATTGTTTACTGAACGACCCTGAGAGGAAAGGAGGCGGGCAGTAGGAAGTGATGCTACGCCGAGTTTGGTTGGTGCATGCTGTGGGTGTGCCGCAGCGGCACCATCCAATCACGTTGTGTACATGTCATGTGGGAGGTGTGACTACGAGCGTCCTCTCCTGAGCACTTGCCCGGTCAGGGAGAGCAGGACTGAGCGGTATCGTTGTGCCGGTCCCCGTGTAGCCCAGCAGACATGCTGCATACGATGTGGCCCCGGTGGGCTCTCCTGAGAGGCTGCTCCATCGGCTCTCTCCGGCGACTCTACCACGGAGATAAAGTGGCCACAGTCGGCTCCAGACCAGACTCTAGCTCCCCGGCTTACCAGGTAGGCCTGTCACCGCGTCAGGGTCATACAGCCTAATGGGAAATCTACTTCCCGTAACACTCACATAAGAGGGCATTTGGTGCAATGATTTATATTATGTACATTCTGCAAGATGTGATACTACAACTCCGAGCATGCCCTCCCATATGAATGTATGCTGGGGGCTGTAGTTACTTAACAGCTGCAGTGTCACAGATTGCAGAGCACTGAAATGCACAGATGTTTCCATACTCTCAATTATGTGTTTTCAAATAAATCTCTATTATTCTGTACGTTGTAGTTGCCGTTCTGTTGATTTTAAGGTTCTGTTCACACCAGTCTCTTAGATCCATTTTAAACAGATCGGAACGGGAAGCATAATGGCCAACGGACATCTTCTGTTTTGATTTATTTCTTCATTAAATACAGTGGCAAAGATAACAAGGTTAGGGCTGAAGTACACAGTATTCAGGGTCCATGCTACGGAAATCCTGAAGAGGTTACCCTATGGGCCCATACTGTTGTTATGGATTTTCTAATGCGCTGTTCACACTATGTTTAGCATGTCTGATGTATACACCAAACGTATATCCCTGACATAGGCAACGCTGTGCCAATGTATGTCGACTATTGCGGGAAAAAACAGTATACCGCACAGTTCTCTTTTTTACCACATCTCCCTGTATTGAAAAGTGTGGTCAACTACGCTTTTCAATAAAATGGAGGAAAAAATTAAATCTGATACATCTCATAGCTTTGGCCCTGTTCACATCTGCGTCGGGGCATTCCCTTGTCCTCCTCTGTTAGAGGGGTAGAGCAAGGGAATGCCAGACACAATGGTTCCATTGCAACACGCACACCACCGGCAGCCAACGGAACCCATTGACTTTAATGGGTTCCTTCGGCTTTCTGTCGGGTGGGTTCTGCATTTCTTGCCGGATCTGCGACCGCCCCTAACGGAGCCTCCAATGCGTATGTGAACAGGCCCTTATGGACACGTTTGGCACACAGTGTTTGCCAAACATGCACCACAAACTTGGTGTGAACAGAACCTCATACCATATCACTGTGATCTGTTGGAAGAATCCCCCCCCCCCCTTTTCCACGCAGGCATTATCCAAATACACACTGTCTATAAAATGTGTTGGTAAGGCTGGATTCACACATCGCGTACTTGTTGTCGAATTTCACTTGCAGATTCCGCACCGAAATTCCACAAAAAAAGTACTATAGGATGTAAGTGAATGGGGTTTTATCACTCACAGCATAAATAATCCGCAGTGAATTCTAGGCATGCAGCAGGTTTTCAAATCCAGATCTTGCCTTGTTGCAGAATTGCCACAGATTATCACAGTGGATTTCATTCATCGCAATTCAAAGAGAGCGCTATCCGCGGCTATTTCTGCAGCAAAGTCGACATGTAACGTGGATTTTATTGCGGATCTTTAGGCCGATTCCACGGAGGGATTTTTGTGGTGTGTGTAAACCCCGCCTCAGACCTCGTGACCTTAGGCCTCGTGACCTTAGGCCTCAGACCTCGTGACCTTAGGCCTCAGGCCTCGTGACCTTAGGCCTCAGACCTCGTGAACACTGCTGTATTACAGATCCATGAGCTATGCTGAACCTCCGATTTTATAATACGGCACGTAGGTTTTCTTCTCACGGAAACATAAGCCATCTATGAGAAAAAAATATGTTGCATGTTACAAAGGTGTTCTCACCGAGCATTTCCACTATTGGAGAGTACGGGACCCCACGGAGGCGCAGCACGTGCCTACTGGTCGGCAATACAGAACGGTAGGGACCCTACGTGCTGCTGTATAGGGTCAGTGCACGAGATTTATAATGCTATAAATACAGGTTTATATGTCAATTGCTTGTGTCGTATCAGAATGTGGTGTTCACGGTCTTGTTCTTAGTAAGGTTGGCACACCCTTGGCCAATCGGGCATCGAGGTTCCGGGCAATGCACACTTAGACCTCATGCACACGAGCGTAGAATTTGTGCGTAATTATAAATATAAAGTATATAAAATATGCTATTTGTAGCAGGTTTTACCTCCCATTGAGTTAAATGGGGAAAACACGCAACAAAAGCGCAATGTTTCCGCAGCATAAATTGACATGCTGAGGATTTAAGAACCGCAACGCCAGTCAATTATTGAACGTTTTCATTACGGATTTTTTTTTAATTTCCACACACAATTCCGTTGTGGAAATTCCTCAGTACCAGAAATCTGCAGCAAATGCGTGTTTGCTTCACATATTGCTGGGGAAACGCTGCGGTTTTAGTGTCGAGCACTGATTACAGCACGCTTTATGTGCACCTGCGGATTTCCGGTGGTTTTACTGCGATTCAAAACAACTTGCCTATTCTAGTGAGGAATTTCTGCTCCTACGACCCAAACACGCAGCATCTCCGCTCAGAATCCGCAGCATAAATTGACAAGCCGCAGATTTGAAAGTCGCGCAGCAGAACACTCCGAGTCTTCTGCGCTTATTTTTCCGCGGTGTGTGGCTGAGATTTGCAAATTTCTGCACAGAATTCCGTTGCGGTAAATCCGCAGTGTTTACGCTACGAAACCCAGCCTTTTTTGTTGCAGGTTTTCCTCATTGAATTCAATGGGATGTTAAACGCGCAATAAATAGCCAAGTGTTGTGACTTTTGCGACGCAAACGCTGCGATTCCGCTGCAAAAATCGCAACTCGGAAAAGAAAGCTTTTTTGGTTTAAAATGAATTGAAAAAGCTTATACTTACCACCCGGGCGTTGTCATAGCAGCATTATCTTCTGTTCTTCCTCCAGGCCGGCCTCCTGGGAGGACGTATCACACCATGTGACTGATGCAGCTAATCACAGGCTGCAGCGGTCACATGGGATCAGTGTCCTCCCAGGAGACCGGACTGCACGGACAACGGAGGGAGTACGGCCTGCGGTAAGTATGAACTTTATTTTTTTTCCAAGTGCTTCTTTTTGCAGCGCAAATTCCACCTGAAAAACCGCACCACAACGTGGTGCGTTTTTTTTGACAGATTGTGCTGCGGGTTCTAGGTTGGAAACACTGTTTAATTTTATGCAGCGTATCTGACCCATGGGAACCCGGCCTTAGGGTATGTTCTGACGATATATACTCTAAGGGCTTATTCACACGAACGTATAATACGTTCGTGCTACGCGTGTGGAAATCACGCGCGTCGCACGGACCTATGTTACTGAATGGGGCCGTTCAGACTGTCAGTGAATTTCACGCAGCGTATGTGCGCTCCGTGAAACGCACGACATGTCCAATATTTGGCAGTGTTTCGCGCTGCACGCACCCATTGAAGTCAATGGGTGCGTGCAAATCGCGCTGGGCACACGGAAGCACTTCGGGGTGCCGCGTGTGATTCGTGCAACAGCGGTAAAAACAATGAATGAAAACAGAAAAGCACGACGTGCTTTTGTAAATATAAAACCAGAGTGTCACGCAGCCATCCACCATATGCTGATGACACACGGACCTTTTGCGCGCGCAAAACGGACACGTCCGTGTGAATAAGGCCTAAGGCTGCGTTCCCACAGTGCAGATTTGCTGCAGATTTTGCATTTATTTTTTAAGCCAAAACCATGAACGGAGCCTAAACAGAAGAAATATATAAAGAAAGGCCTTATACGTCTGCTCTCCTGATTCCAATTTTGGTTTTGGCTTACGAAATTCAGGCCAAATCTGAACTATGGGAACCCGGCCTTACAGCGAGCACTTAAAAACGGCTTGTAACGTATAGATTGAGTAACCTGGGAGAGTTGCAACTTCTTTGGAATTTTGATCATTGCTGGCACCAGTCGCTTAGAAGTGGAGAAGGATGAGCTTCTATGTAGAAGATGCCAAGCCGGAGTAAGGGTATTGGGTGTAGGGTATGTTCCCACACACAGGATACGCTGCAGATTTTTTGCAACAGAAAATCTGCAGCAGAATTTCAAGAAAAATGCTGTTAAATCTGTGACAGAAATCCGCACCAGATAGTGGGTTTTTCTGCTCATATTGCTGCGGAAACCTTTTTTCCACAGTGGTTTACCTTCGGATTTAGTGTTAAACATTGGTTATAGCAAAGTATATGTGCACCTGCGGATTTCCAGTGTTTTTTCTTTACCGCGTTTTCGCTGCGTAAACGCTGTAAAAACCGCAACAACATAAATCTGTTGCGGAATTCCTGCTCCCCATTGAAGACTATGGGCAAAACACGCAGAATATCCGCACGAAACACGCAGCATAAATTTAAAAACGCACCGCAGAACACTTTCCGCACAACTTTTGTGAGTTTTTGAGTAGGCATTAGATTTTCTAAATATCATTCACTTCACTTTGCTGCTACTGTAAATGCCGAGGAAATTCCGCAGCATTTACCGGTCAGATACGCTGTGTAAAAACTGTGCAGCATATCCGACCTGGAACCCGCAGTACATTTAGTCTGAAAAATCGCACAACATTGTGGTGCGGCTTTTCGGACGGATATTTCCGCTGCACAATGCAGCGCTGTGAAAAAAAAAATGCTGTTCATACTTACCCCCTCGGTCTTCTCTGCAGGTATTTCGGCCTCCTACGATGACGGCCATGCGACGCTGCAGCCTGTGATTGGCTGTAGCGGTCACATGGGATGAAACATCATCCCAGAAGGCCGAACTGCAGGAAGAAGTAGAGCTTTCTGGGTAAAAAAAAAAAAATCCCCGGAGTTTAGATTTTTTTTGCGCCCTAATCGCCACAATTACACTGCAAAAGTCGCAACACTTGGCTTTCTGTTGAGGGTTTTGCACCCCCATTGAATTTAGTGGGGAAAACCTGCAACAGAAAATCAACAAAAATGCAGCATAAATTGACAAGCTGCGGATTTAAATTCTGCACCAACAAATTCTGCAGGTCAATTTATTAACGTTTACACTGCATTTTTTCCCGCAGCGTGGGCGTGAGATTTTCAAAATTTATGCTACGTGGGAACCCGGCCTAAGGGTACAGACCCACGCAACGGTGTCTGCTTGCGGCCAAAACACTGCTCCCTTTTTTTTTCCCCCCCCCCGTTTCAACCACAACGCCTGAATACAGTCTAAGGCCTTATTCAGACAAGCGTATTTCACGTCAGTGTTACGTGCGTGAAAATAATGCACGTCACACGGACCTATGCAAGTCAATGGGGCCATTCAGACATTCAGTGTTTTTCACGCATCGTGTGTCCGCTGCGTGAAACTCACTGCATGTACTATACTTGTGCCTTTTTTGCGCATCACACACCCATTGAAGTCAATGGGTGCGTGAAAATCACGGACAGCACACGGACGCACATCCGTGTGCTGTGCGTGATTCACGCAACAGTTGCTAAAGAAATGATGAGAAAAAGGAAAACCCCTCCTTCAATTTATTTTGCTGACTTAAAAAAACGCGTGACATACTGATGACATACGCGCGTAAAAAATGCAGACGTGCACCATACACGGAACTGCAGCGCAGGAAAAACGCTGCGTTTTTTACGCGTGCAAAACCGACACGTTCGTGTGAATAAGGCCTAAGGATTCACACAGAGTTTTTTGCAGGCACAAAATTCTGCCTGGAAAAATCAGCTCCGGTTTTTTTGAAGTGGCTTTGGCCCTGCTCACACTGAGTTTTTTGAAAACGCTTTCTCTGCCTCCCATTGATGTCAATGGGAGGTCAGAGACGTAAACGCCTCAAGATAGGGCATGTCGTTTCTTTTTTTCCCATGAGCCAGTTTTACCGCTCGCGGGGAAAAAACGCCTCCGCCTTCCATTGAAATGAATGGGAGGCTTTTTTTGGCACGTTTTCCGACGTGGTTTCCGCGTAAGAAAACTGGTGTGCACAGGGCTTTTGCACCGCACGCGTTTTTTTAGGCGGTTTTTGCCATGTTTTTTTTAGGCGTTTTTCTTAGCTATGTCTTCAACACGTTTATTTCCGTCCCCCATTGATTTCAATGGGGTTTTTGAGGTGGGAAACGCCTCTAGGGCATGTCGCTTCTTTTTCCCGCGAGCGTTTTTCTTGCATCTACCTCCCATTGAAATCAATAGGAGGCAGTTTTTTGACGCAGGTTCCGCGGCAAAAAACTGCGTGAACAGGGCCTAAGGGCATGTTCACACAGGGCGGATACGCTGCATAATAGAACACAGCGTATCTGCCCTGGTCGCCACAGGGAATTCTGGCTGAAAAACCGCAATAAACTGCATTTAAGACAAAAAAAACAGTAGCCATGACAACGCTTTCCTCTTCTGTCCTGCAGTCTGGCCTCCTGAGATGACGTTTCATTCCGTGTGACCGCTGCAGCTTGTGATTTTTTTTTCTGAGTTGCAACATCTGCTATTTGTTAGGGGTTTTAACTCCCCATTAAATTCAATGAGAAAGACCCGCCAAAAAAAGAAGCGACTACGCAAATTCAATTGACATGCGGATTAAAAAAACGTACCGCAGGTCAATTTCTGAGTGTTTTTTCTGCTTATCATTTACGCAGCGTGTGGATGAGATTTGTTAAAATCTCACACACTCCGCTACTACTGTATTACGCTGCGGGTTTTCCACAAAATCCGTTGCGGTAAATCTGCAGTATTTACGCTACGTGTGAACCCAGCCTAAGTTGGCAGCATGCTGATGGGCGGCAGGTGTACATCTAATTCCACCATCAGTATGACTTTATTCAGCAAGTAATGAGAAATTATACTGCAAGAACATATTCCAGTTTATGTAAAATAGATTTGTATCTTACTGAATCGTCTTAATGTTACTTTTTCTTTTGTTTTCCTCAGGAGAGCTATGATAGAATGAAAGCGTTAGTAACAGAGCTGCAGGAAAAGGCAGAAAAGATACGGCTTGGTAAGTGACCGGGTCCATTGGACGTTTTTATGGTCGGCCTTACACTAGATAGGATTGGGACCCATAATGTTAGAAAGGATCCTCTCTCTCTACCAGAAACCTACGGCTAGAGTAAGGGCCAATGGTGTACTCTCTTCTCCCTTATCGGTACTAGACAGGGATGCCCCCTGTCCCCATTACGCTACGTTATCACAATGGGGCACTTGGCGTTGGCTATCCGCAACTCTCATGATATCTCTGGGATTAGCATAGGTCGGGATCATCATAAGATGACTTTGTTTGCAGATGACCTTTTACTCTTTATTACGAATCCCATGATTTCCTTTCCGGTGCTCATACGCGAATTTGAGAAATTTGGTCAGGTCGGCAATTTCAAAGTAAACTATACTAAAACAGAAGCTTTAAATATCTCCCTATCTATTGAGCTGCTAGATCGCCTACAATCATCCTTCTCTTTTAAATGGCAACCGAGGTCTATTAAATACTTGGGGGTTTAGATTCCTAGGGATCTGGCAGATCTATATTCCCTTAACTTTCCTCCTCTACTCCAACTTACCCTCAAGAATCTACAATTCTATGATAGAGCCCAACTGTCCTGGTCCCTAGGGCGTTTTTTAAGAGTCTAGAAAATGCATTTAGAAAATTTGTCTGGGGCACCCTGAGGCCATGCCTCAATCAGAGGACACTGTCTCGTCCAAAACTGAAGGTGGAGCTGGACTCCCTGACCTTTCTGGATATATCATCAAGCCGTTATCCTTGCACGAGCTGTGGATTGGTTCCACAATAGCCTCAATAAACAGTGGGTTTGGATTGAGAGGTCCATTATCGCTCCCTCTCTTAGATCATTGCCGTGGATTCTGCCCGATCATAGACCAGCTCTCTCAAGCTTCCCTATACTTACCCAAACACTTCCTCACTCTCTGGGATAGACTTTTGGTCAGAAAGGGACTTTCGCATAGACCTGGGCTTCTTAGCCCACTATTTGATATCCCAGAATTGACACCAGCTGTGAACAAAACCGTCTTTCTGATCTGGCCCTCTGCTGACACACGGTTATGCCAGGTAATGTCAGACAATGGTCGACTTCCTACCTTTTCGGAGGTGCGTGGGACCTGCCCTGGGAGGCCTCTTTTGAGGTTCGAGTATGCTCAATTGTCTACCTTCTTGCGTTCGGCCCTGCCGGGAGGGCTACGAGTAACCACAACTACTGCTTTTGAATCCATATTACTTCAATCAGATATGCCGGCTTGAGTGATATCTACATTATATGCTCTCCTGGAGGCCGTCGTTGATCAGCCTCCTGCATACTTTAGTGCCTGGGAGCGAGAACTTGAATCTAGTCTGTCAACATCAGACTGGGATCGCATTTTCTCCTTGTCTCATAAATTGCCTATAGCCTGTCATGCACAGGAGAAAAATGTTAAGATGCTGACTAGGTGGTACTGTTGCCCTCAGATTTGACATAGGATGTACCCCAATGTGTCTGTTACATGTTGGCGTTGTGGTAATGAGACCGGGACGATATTGGATATTTGGTGGTCATGGCCAGTGGTGCAGACTTTTTGGAAAGCTATTTCGACATTTATGCCTTAGTCAAGAGATCTCCTATTGTACCCACTCCTTGAGTCGCTTTTTTGTCTCTGATTCCTGGCCCTCTGCCAAGCTTAAAGAGAGATCTCCTTAGACACTTCTTGACCGCCCCGAACTGTCATCCCTAGACACTGGGAGTCTACTGAACCGCCTACGATTGGTGAATCGGTGGTCGAGATGGACCTTCTGCGTCAAATGTAATCTCTCATGGCAGAGGACCGGGATCACTCTGATAGAGTTGTGTCCCTCTGGCTTTCATGTTCCTCCTTTAAATCCGGTTCACACTTTATTGAATAGATGAGATGAACCCTAACTTCACTTTAGTCTAGCTCAAGCGATCCGACTAAAGCCGTGCCTTTCATCTGGGAACGGGGATGGCCTTTTTCTCCCTTAGTCCATTCTTCCTTTGCCGTCTCCCATATCTAATACTGCAAACCGTTCTCTTGCCTTTGCTCTTACCCCTTAATTCTTTGTCTCCTCCCTCAAGTCTCCTTACCCTCCCTCCCGTTCTTCCTTTTCTCTGCTTATTGATTTACATATACTTCAAGTACATTATATTTACCGCGACTTTATAGTTTACTGATACCTGTTTCACATCTTATGAACCACACGATGTATGCCTGATTTTGTTTAGATGCTGGATGTAGGGAACACGTATCTGTTTGTATACTCCCGGTATAAGTAATGCCACTGTTATTGTTCTGTATATATCTTGATATGCACATTTTTCTTGTATCTTTTGTATTTAACAAAAAACATTTTTCAATAAAAATCAGATTATAAACCCCCCCCCCCCCCAAAAAAAAACAAGCTACATTGATGGGAAAATTAAAATGTTATGGCTCTTTTTCTTTTAATAGAGCAGATCACACTTATCAGATGTGTTGTTTTACAGGAGGAGGAGAAAAGGCCCGAACACTCCATACCTCTAGAGGGAAACTTCTACCAAGAGAGAGAATCGACAGACTTCTAGATCCTGGGTAAGAAGCTCTACTTATTGTACTGTCAAAGAATGATGTAGATAAGACTAACTGTCCCTCTAATCCACATAACGCACTGTATGACACATTATTGCGCTTTAACCCCTTCTGACAAACTACTACATCCTAGTGATCATGTGGGCACAGAAACTGTGAACTCGTGATCGCCGCGGGAGCCCGGCTGTGATTGGCAGCTGAGCTCCAGCTGTAACACATCGGATCAGAAAATAATCCTGTAATGCAGCATCTAAGGAGTAGTCAGGTGCCTAACTGAAAGGCATTAATGCTTTGGATTATTCCAAAGCATTATTTATGCAATCAAATAATGAGCTCCAAGTCCCACAGTGGGACAAAAAAGAAAAAGTAAGATAAAGTTTTTAATGAAAAATTCCCCAAAAATGAACCAATTTTTTTTCTTAAAAATTGTTATTGTTTAAACGTAGTAAACCATAAAAAAAAATAGTTATAAACTATTCCTGCAATCGTAACGACACATAGAATAGGATAACATATTATTTGTACTGCAGAGCGCATTGTGTAAAAAAAAATAAAAAAATAATGGTGGATTTGTTTCTTTTTATTACACCTCCCCCCAAAAAAAAAGTTCAATAAATTATATGTACCCCAAAATGGTGGCAATAAAAAATACAATTTATTCCATAAAAAGCCTCATACGGCTGCGTCGATAGAAAAATAAAACCGTTTTGGCTCTTGGAATGCAGCGACACAAATATTATTTAAAAAAAATATGCTTTTATTGTACGAGAGTACAGAAAAACCTATACATATTTGTTAGCGCTAAAATGGCGCCCCATTAAGACTATAACCTGTCCCACAAAAAAAAACATCATACTGCTATGCTGATGGGAAAAAGAAAGTTACTTAAAGAGGCTCTGTCACCAGATTTTGCAACCCCTATCTGCTATTGCAGCAGATAGGCGCTGCAATGTAGATTACAGTAACGTTTTTATTTTTAAAAAACGAGCATTTTTGGCCAAGTTATGACCATTTTCGTATTTATGCAAATGAGGCTTGCAAAAGTACAACTGGGCGTGTTGAAAAGTAAAAGTACAACTGGGCGTGTATTATGTGCGTACATCGGGGCGTGTTTACTACTATTACTAGCTGGGCGTTGTGTATAGAAGTGTCATCCACTTCTCTTCACAACGCCCAGCTTCTGGCAGTGCAGCACTGTGACGTCACTCACAGGTCCTGCATCGTGTCGGCACCAGAGGCTACAGTTGATTCTGCAGCAGCATCAGCATTTGCAGGTAAGTAGCTACATGGACTTACCTGCAAACGCCGATGCTGCTGCAGAATCATCTGTAGCCTCTGGTGCCGACACGATGCAGGACCTGTGAGTGACGTCACAGTGCTGCACTGCCAGAAGCTGGGCGTTGTGAAGAGAAGTGGATGACACTTCTATACACAACGCCCAGCTAGTAAAAGTAGTAAACACGCCCCGATGTACGCACATAATACACGCCCAGTTGTACTTTTACTTTTCAACACGCCCAGTTGTACTTTTGCAAGCCTCATTTGCATAAATACGAAAATGGTCATAACTTGGCCAAAAATGCTCGTTTTTTAAAAATAAAAACGTTACTGTAATCTACATTGCAGCGCCTATCTGCTGCAATAGCAGATAGGGGCTGCAAAATCTGGTGACAGAGCCTCTTTAAGGGGTTAAAGTTGTTACTGAACAATATAGTTATTAACGAGCAATCACATTGGCACGTAGCGTAAATACTTCAGACTTTCTGCAATGGATGTCATTGCGGGAAATCCGCAGCATAATACAGCTGCGGCAACAAATATCCTCAGATTCAGCCGAGAAAACGTTCAGAAATTGACCTGCGGTGCATTTTTTTAATCCGCAGCATGTCCATTTATGCTGCGGAATCGCTGCTCTTCTTTTGCGGGTTTTCCCCAATGGGGAGTTAAAACCTGCAACGAATAAGCAAATGTTTTTGCATCGGAAAAACTGCGATTCCGCAGTTCAGAAAGAAAAGCAGGTTTTGCTTGAAAAATAATAAAAAGGCTCATACTTACCCCCGGCCGTTGTCATGGCAACAGGTTTTCTTCTCCGAGTACAGCCCAGCCTCCTGGGATGACGTTTCAAAGGCTGTAGCGGTCACATAAACTACATCGTCTTCCCAGGAGGCCAGGCTGTACTCAGAACAGTGGGACGCGTCGTCATGACAACGACCACAGGGGATATTCCTCCCGAAAATCTGAACCACAATTTGGTGCGGTTTTTCGTCCGTAATTCCCTGTGTCTTCCCGGATGGACACGATGTGTACTTTTACACATCTTATCCGCCCCTTGTGCAGTTTCCCCGAAAACAGCAATATTGTGATTTTTTTTGATTTTTTTTCACTTCGCTCAGAATATTTGGAGTCTGTTATTTTTTTTCCTCCTAATTAGGCAATTGCCGACTACTTCATAGGGATTTTTTTTA